>NC_041406.2:37461578-37684078 GCF_900747795.2 Erpetoichthys calabaricus
ATATAGCACATTTTCACACATGAAAGTAGATCAGAGTGCATTACAATGATAATGGATTAAACAAAGTTACAAAAGGTCAGTAATTTATAACAAGTTATATAAAACAGTAAAAACAAAATCAAAATGCTCAGCTTAATAACAGAAACTATGGTTATTGAGGAGAAGAAAATAAAAACTTGTTGGAGAAAATAAACCTCCAGGGGTTCCAAGGTAAAAACAGTACATTCTTAAACTGGACATTCTACAGTCTATGAACGTGTCACCATTAACAGGACACTCCTGAGCATTCTTGTACTGTATGTGTACTTTTGTAATGTTACAATAGCAAAATTAAAAAAAAAAAAAAAACAGATTTTTCCAATGGGCCAAAATAAGGACTCTCTAAATCTAGAAGACCCTGATTCATTTCCAACCAAATCCCAAAATTGCTTTGGGAAACAAGAGTGGTGCTTTTTTAACGTACAGATTCTAGTAGCTTATGCTACTGTCCTTGTATACTGACATCCAAGAGACAGTAATAAAAAATAATGAAAAACAGCCTGAAGATGCATAGTCAAGGAACAGGACAAAGTCAAAACTGGGATTCACAGATCTTTCATCAAAGTCAATAACACAATTAAAAATTTGGGGTCAAAAACAAGAGCAAAAGAATTGTTAACCAGAAATTGAGAAAATTACGTTTTTTTCAGTTGTGATCTCAGAGTTTTTTGTCAAGTTTAGATACCTCAGAACTGTTAAGCATGACCCTTACCCCATTGCCTGGATTCCACTCTGAGGAATGCTGAGAACAATTCCATGGAGGTAGTCATAACAATAACCAAAATGGTAGCATCATTAAAAATTAAGAACTTTTCAGCATACAACAACACAGGCATTAAATTCAGGTTCTCTGGGTATCAAAACCTCATACTCCTATATAATTAACTAGAAATTCCATTAAGAGCTGCATGAAAATTTTATAATTTCAAAATACCTTGCATCCATGAGGGAGTGCAACCATCTCTGAAGTTATGGGGTTATTGTGAGCTGATTAGAAACTAGTTGTCTGAGGCTGGCACTTACTTTTGGTCACATAGGACCAAGTAAGAGGTCTTCATTTGTATCTTCTTCTCCTCCAAGCTGAAATTTAGAGTACTAGCCAACCCGCGGCGTAGCATACGCCACATAATTATTTATTGATGGGTGAACACTTCCTGAAAGACACGGTTGTCCAAATGGGGTGGGTTTGAGGATACGACTGTGAGTGAATGAAAAGATGGAACTCTGGAGACAGCAACATACAATTGTCCATGACTGAAAACGGGTTTTGGCAGATACAGGCATATCTTTTTGAAACGTGGGAGGAGGGTTAGAGTTGGCAGGCGGGGCTCTGTCATTTGTATCCTATGGTCGGGCGACTTGGTGGATTATATATAGAAAAGCAGCTGGAACCGAAAAGAACAATGAAAAGTCAACGTGGCTCAGAGGTGCATGTGGACTGTAGCAGCGACGAAAGCGACTGAGGCGGTGTCTGGTGAGGTGTTGCATGCGGGCACATGAGCAGGCAGTGTGCATTACTCGAGAGCGAGGGTGGACGCGGGAGGAAGGTTATAGTTGGCAAGTGGGGCTCTGTCGTATGTATCCCATGGTCTTAGAGTTGGCAGATACAGGCATTCTTTTTGAAAGTTTGGCCCTGTGCCTTATTACTTGTCATTGCAAAGGCCAATCTAACAGGAAATTGTCTGCGTGTAAAAGTGAAAGGCAAATTTGAATCTGATGGGGTCAGGGAAATCCGGGGAATAAGGACAGTTTGTGAGGTAGCAGCTGCGATAGTCTTACACTCCAGTACATTGCGGTGAATGCTGGTAACAGTCAGGTGGGCAGGCGGGAAAGCCAACAAAAACACTATGCTCTTAGTATGGTATGAATCAGGTTTTTGTAGACAAAGGTTTTCCCTGTTCCTGCAGGGCCATCTAAGAAGAAGCATGTTTGTCACGGATGGGAATCGCTGTATGCAGCGTGTAAAACAGTTTGCGAGGGTGGACGCGGTCATGCGTATCCCATGACGCGGGAGGAGGGTTAGAGTTGGTGGGCGGGGCTTTGTCGTGCGTATCCCATGGTCTTAGAGTTGGTGGGCGGGGCTCTGTGAGTTGGCGGCCGTGGCTCTGTCGTGTGTATCCCATGTGTATCCCATGGTCTCTGTCTTGCATGCCATGGTCGGCTGCTTAGTGTATTATATATATATATATATATATATATATATAGATGTTAGGAGTTGTTGTGCTGCTACCTTCATTTAGTCTTCCTGTCACTGATACATACATTTTGTATCTTCTAATTATTTCTGTTTTACGTTATGTTGTACTCTTCATGTGGAAATTTACTTTCTACAAAGACTACACCAGCTACTGTATATGCACAGCCGAAAAAGTAACATAACATTACATTCTTAAACCTATTTTTTGTCCTTTCCGATCTCTTCCACATATCTTCATTATTTTATTCATCCTTTTTAAACATTTAATTTCAGTGACCCTTATTACATTTTCATGCATTTACAACATGCATCTACTTATATTTTTAAATTGCTGATTACATGATAAGCTCCAACTTCTAAAATAAATGGATTTGGAAAATGAATGAAGGAATGAATAAATGCTAGTTTATTAATAATTTATTTTTATGTAAAATTTCAATTTAAAAAGCGTGATCTAAAAATTCAGTCTTTAGCATAGTGATGCTGTCTGGCTACAGCTGTCTTTGGTCTAAGCCACTTTGCTCATTATATTGTTTGTTGTATCAATAATTTCTCAGAAACCTTCTGTGTGCTTATCAGCATTTTGCAAATTTGGCTTTTTTGATAAGAAAGCTTGCTGCTTTTGCAAGTTTTTTTTTTCTGTCAGCCCTGATTTAAAGAAAAAAAAAAAAACAGCAACACAAACATCTTTTTATAATTCCAGCTGTTTCTGACATTCTAATTTCCTAGGAGACTCTAAATCAGCAAGGACAGTCAGTTGGAATTTTTCATATTTTATAACTGTCACAGTTAATGTGAAAAGTTAATTTCCTTCTCCTGACTAAGGCCAGGAGACATTAGAACCAGTGTCCGTCATTCCTTTAAACCCCTCAGCCTTTGGAATGCACAAAAAATATCCTGGATTCACAGAGTAACATTTGCAGACTTTTGAATTGCCATAAAATAGCGCACTACAAAAAACGGATGCAAGCACTTGTCCATACTAGCAGAGTATATGGGTTTAAAATACGCTGGTTATAACATTCATATGTAGGATGTAATCTTTTGGTGGAGACAGGCATGGCAGCACAATGGCTCTCTGTATTACAGCTCTAAAAAACTGGACAAGGTCCATTGTTATGCATATGTTTTCACATTCATCTGTGTACCAGCATGTGTTTGTATGTTTCTTCCCACATCCCGAAAATGTGCATGTTATGCTGTTTAGTGACACAGAACTGGCCTGGTGTGAATGATTATGAATGTGTGCGTGGATGTGCTCTGTGATAGGCTAGCATTCCAGGCAGGGCTGGTTCCTACCTTGCGCCTGATGTCGCTGAGACAACCCACTGAGCTCAGCTGTGTGAATTTAAAAACATGATAAACGAGCCATTTCACAGAATACAATAATATTATTTGTATATCTGATTCATGCCTTGACCAGGTAACTTCCAAAGAGTGCAATTTTATTTTTACAATTTAAAGACAGACTGACTGAGAGAGGAACCAGAAACCTTGTCATTTAAAGTCCAGTGCCATAGCAATTACAATGCACTGCTTCCCTAATATTTAGTGTTCTGTGTATGCATAAGGTGACAAATATTCAGGGTATATTGCAGCTTATTATTATTATTATTATTTGGAAGTCGCTTCCAAACACATTTACTCAAGATAATTTATAAGATTACTTGCATCCACGTATTATTATTTTTTTTACAGCTGGAGCACCAACTGGTCAAGTCACAGGGTGAGGACTGGATGAGCAACATCATGGTTGTATGACTCATAAAGTAATTTTGGATTAATTAAATAAATGAGCTAGCTTTGTGATATTTAGAGCGCTTTGGTTTAAGCTTGGCTGATGTTGCTTGAACCTGATCTTACTTACTCATACCTGCTTGCAGATCCTTTGTAAATAGCATCTTTTGAAGTAGTGGCTTCCAAATATATTAGACAGAGTATGGCTTATCAACTTGTTTTGTGATTATCTTTCAATATGGAATATTCATTTTTTTACAATTATTATTTTCTGTTTGTCTATAAATTTGCTACTACACTATAATAATTGCATCCCGAAAACATTTTAGTTTAGGATTTTCACAGCACAGTTAGTTAGGATTCACAATTTCATGACAGACAAGAAAAAGGATAATGTAATGTACAGTTCCTCCGAGGTTATTTTATATAGATCAAAAAATATGTGTATTCTTGACTTACTGAAGATTCCAGGTCCTAACCTCCTCCACCATAGGCCCATAGAGAGCACACAACACAAGAAAGTTGACAATGAGAGTACACCATTCAGTCCAATAGGCTTGTTTGTTTAGCTAAAAGCTGAGCTGTCCCAATATCTAATCAAGATACTTCTTAAAGGTTGCCAAGGTTTCTGTTTTAACCACATGACTCGGTAGTTTGTTCCAGATTCCCACAACCCTTTCAGGAAAGAAGTGCTTCTAGGTTTCAGTCCTAAATGTACTTCCCCTTAATTTCCTCTGCTGTGCGTAATTCACTTTTTCACTTTTCAGAATTCTGATGGATCTACTTTATCCATACCTTTGAGAATTTTGAAAATCTGGGTTAGGTCCCCATGCAATCTCCTCTGCTCGAGACCAAATATGTTTAATTCTCTAAGTAGTCAGAGAAGAACATGTCCCTAAGTCATGGTATTAACCTGGTTGCTCACTTCTGCACAACTTCAAATGCTCGTCACACACATGCGAGTAGGAGAACATTGTATGGACCAAGCAAAGTTAATTCCACGCCAGGCCTGGGGGTGGTGGGGTGCACTAAACCTTCTCCTGTTATCTCTGCAGACAAGCCACAGGAAAACCTGTCTGACTCATTGCTGAAGACGTCACTTCCAGTCTCAGCGCCTAGGCTGACGACACTTCCGGTTCCAGTGCCCAGGCTGATGCCACTTCTGGTTCCGGTGCCTATGATGACGTCAGAAGAAGGTCACTTCTTGTTCCCCTACGTCACTTCCGGTCTTGTCAGTTAAAACCACCATCTTCCCAACACTAAAGCAGTTAATTTCTGAACTCCAATAGAGACACTTCTTTCTACAAAAACAAACCCATTGCTGCCAGGAATGATATATGGGTGGCTGCCCCAAACCATTTTAAGTGTGTCAAGTCTGATGCTTTCGCCGCTATTATGTCTTTTTGGAAGCATGATGACCTGAACTACATTATATAGTCTGATCATAATGTCCTTAGACTTATACTCAACAGTTTTTACTATATAACGTAGCATTAAATTTGCCTTTTATTTGGTTCTGCACATTGTTAGATAATCAAAACATTGTGTCCAGAGGTTGCTCTCCAGAGGTTGCTTCCTTTAGGACGGTGTTTCCCATCACGTATTTATAATTGACATTCCTTTTGCTCATGTGTAGCACTTTGCAATTTTCTATATTAAAATGCATTTTCCAAATATTCACCCACTTCTGAAGTTTCTCCAAGTCTGTATGAATTGTGGCTTATTTTCTACAGTTTCCAGCTTTTTGCCATCTTCCCAGTTATTGTAAAAATAATAAACAAATTACTCTATCACATCATCATTTGAAGGTAAATTGGTAAGGATTGTGTCAAATATTATATTTCTCTCTATATTTATTATCTCAGTTGTTTTCTGATCTTAATAATAATGATATCAATAATTTCAATGTGAATTTTGTTGGTAAGGCAATTCGAGCTGCATTCAATGCATGAAATTAGCTATTATTATTATTAGAATGGTTTTAAAAATCACTAATTCCATTAACTTTTCCATACCTTTTTCTTCTAGTATGGTTACAGTTTTTTCCTACTGCAGCATCAGAAAAAGTCCACATAAACTAGATTCAATAGTCAAATAACATCAGACATATTTTATAATTCATATGGTTGGCTCGATCAACAGTCAATTTACATATCAATCAGAGACAAATAATGGCATCAAGAACATCAACAATTTATTCCTTTTAAATTTCATTTTCTTTAGAGAGATCAAATACTTCTATTCAAAGTGTGTCAGTGAAAATAAGAGGCTGTTTATCCTACATATGTGTACAACAGGGGGTCTTTTTTTATTTTTGCCAGTGTGGTAATTGCACCTAATAGGCCTTCACCCAAAATTAATTTAACACGGAACAAAAGAAACACAAGCTAAAATTAAGAGCAAAATATGGTGTACCATTCGATTTGAAACTCGTTTTCTCAGGTTCTTTGTATATGAGAGATAATAAAGTGACACTCAAATACGGACAAAAAAGGAAGAGAGATTAAAAGATTGGAATCCAATCTATTTTTAATTGGGTACTAGAAAGAACAAAAGCTAACCGTGTATTGATTCAGAAGGAAAAACAGATTACCGATTTAATTATTAGATGCTGAAACACACATGGTAAAAAAAAAATGCAGAATTAGTTCCAAAATGGTAAAAGGAAGATGAGAAGGGAAAAAGAGGCACGTGCATACATTTTGATTCAATAAAAGTTTACTTCCATTTAGTTAGGAGATTAGCATTGCTAATGGCAAACTAATGCAGATGGAGTGACGCTTAAGCTTGATGAAGTTATCAAAGAAAAAAGATGGCTGTGGAAAAAAAAATCTGCATTTTCGATTGGTTTTGAGGTCACAAATCTTTTTTACTTGTAGAATTAGGCAAATGGGATAAGGAAAATATCATTTTTATAATATACACCAGAGGCACCAGCTCCCCACAGTCCTGAACTGGATAAAGCTACATTATTTATTATTTTCTAGTTTTTTATTTTCTTTGAAACATTATTTTTCATGTTTCTGTAATATTTCTCTTAATATTGTTTATTATTCGTTAATTAAGCAACTGTTCCATTAAATGTATTTATTTTATATAGTGAATGATTCTATTATGTCTCTTGTACTTTGTGGGTGGAGCCCCAAGAGGCGGGTCCACCTTGATGTCACTGCTGAAGGACCGCCCTCAGTCTTTGCCTGCCAAATCTGACAGCAGATCTTTTAGTGGTCCATTGATGTTCTTCTGATTGCATTAACTGAGAGTACTGGATTTTCTGGTTCATTGAGATTTTTGCTTCTGTTCTTGGTTTTCGATTTCTGGATTGTGTGTTGAGACTTATTCACCTGAGATTTAGTCAATTCCTTTTTTGCTTTTTTGTTCTTTATGAAATTTTCTAAAAAAATATTCTTATTTCGCTTTAGGACTTGTCCTTTCTGTTACAGTTCCTTTCCCTAGAAGGGAATGTTTGTGTATTTTATAGATTTTTGGACATTATAAGTTTGCTTTGAACTTGTTTTTGAACATTTCCTTATTTTGGGCCTAGTTGGCTGAATTCTCTGTGTTGAATCAGGAAGTTTGATTAGCAGACTGAGAAGGCCTTACCTGGCATGTGAAGCCTTTAGAAGGCCTCACACCCTCTTCACTAAAGAAGGACACTTGAATTATAACAGATAAATGTTGTCATTTGGGGACAGGAACATGATGAATGGTGGATGTGAGGCCTCCAAAAGAGTGACAGAACAGACCAGAACCTTCACTGACTTGCCCAGAAGTGGTTTACCCCAAGTTAGCTAGATCCTCCAACTGCTACATGCATGCTGACACCTACACAGACCTAAAAAATGGTGAACTGGCTTTGAGGTACAAAATATGTACCAAACTCCCAAATTTAACAAAAATACCTTACAATTTAAAGAAACAAAAATAAAAACTCTGGGTTTTATAGGCAAACTGTGATTTTCATAAAAAAAGGATTTATTAACAAAAATATAAAAAACAGGAAAAAGGAGACACATAAGACAAACAGTATTTGCTTAAAAGGCAATACAAAATCACGATGTAAGGTCAAAATCCAATAAACATGAATACAAAAAACAGTAAAAATCAAGAAGTGACAAAACTCAGTTTTAAACTACAAATAAAAACTAATTTCTCCTCTGTCGGGTCTCATTCCTGACTAAGAATGTGCTGTTAGGGTGGCCCTGCAACCTGGGGCTATACTTACAAAGCACATGAAATGACAGCAAATTTAAATAAAAGGAATACAAATGACAAATAATAAACATACAGTATATAATATAAATGTCATTAAAAAAATAAACACAGAAAATAAAACAGAAACAGAAAACAGAAAATAATTACATGTCTCTGGAAAAAAGCCTGGCTCTAACACAACAATAAGGAGGGACAAAAGTTGATGGATGGACTGATGGATGGATTTGTTATAAATACATTGTTCATGATAGGCACTAGTAACTCACATGGCAGTTTTTTTTCAAAATCAATTTACATTATTAAATGAATTACATTCCAATATAATCCATTCCAGAGGTATTTCTTTATGTATAAAACATAATCTTGTAGACTGTTTAGAGTTTGTGCCTTTTCTCCATTACTTGCTAGATTCTTCTACAGGTACTCCAGTTTTCCATTCGGTATCCAAAAGTTGTACATGTTAGGCTGCCTGATATATGTGGCTAGAGTATCTAGCTGTGTAAACTTTGTTTAGCTAGATAGCTAAGTTAGTGTTTTCCCCCTGCCTTGCTTCCATCTTATGTGTAACTGTCTCCGTATCTTGTGACGTTTTCTTTTTGAAAATAAATGGAGTCTGTTTCTTTTTTAGCTGGTTTAGTTTTTTTTTCTAGAGTGTGTTGAGCAGATGGAAAGGGTACTTTGAGAGGCTTATGAATGAAGAGAACGAGAGAGAGAAGAGGTTGGGTGATGTGGAGATAGTGAATCAGGAAGTGCAATGGATTAGCAAGGAGGAAGTAAGGACAGCTATGAAGATGATGAAGAATGGAAAAGCCGTTGGTTCAGATGACATACCTGTAGAAGCATAGAGGTGTTTAGGAGAGATGGCAGTGGAATTTTTAACTAGATTGTTTAATGGAATCTTGGAAAGTGAGAGAATGCCTGAGGAGTGAAGAAGAAGTGTACTGGTGCCGATATTTAAGAATAAGGGGGATATGAAGGACTGCAGTAACTACAAGGGAATAAAATTGATGAGCCACAGCATGAAGTTATGGGAAATAGTAGTGGAAGCTAAGTTAAGAAGTGAGGTGATGATTACTGAGCAGCAGTATGGTTTCATGCCAAGAAAGAGCACCACAGATGCAATGTTTGCTCTGAGGGTGTTGATGGAGAAGTTTAGAGAAGGCCAGAAGGAGTTGCATTGTGTCTTTGTGGACCTGGAAATAGCATATAACAGGGTGCCTCAAGAGGAGCTGTGGTATTGTATGAGGAAGTCGGGAGTAGCAGATAAGTATGTAAGAGTTGTACAGGATATGTACGAGGGAAGTGTGATAGTGGTGAAGTCTGCGGTAGGAGCAACGGATGCATTCAAGGTGGAGGTGGGATTACATCAGGGATTGGCTCTGAGCCCTTTCTTATTTGCAATGGTGATGGACAGGTTGACAGACGAGATTAGACAGGAGTCCCCGTGGACTATGATGTTTGCTGATGACATTGTGATCTGTAGTGATAGTAGGGAGCAGGTTGAGGAGACCCTGGAGAAGTGGAGGTATGCTCTAGAGAGGAGAGGAATGAAGGCCAGTAGGAAAATGACAGAATACACGTGTGTAAATGAGAGGGAGGTCAGTGGAATGGTGAGGATACAAGAAGTAGAGTTGGCGAAGGTGGATGAGTTTAAATACTTGGGGTTAACAGTACAGAGTAATGGGGATTGTGGAAGAGAGGTGAAAAAGAGAGTGCAGGCAGGGTGGAATGGGTGGAGAAGCGTGTCAGGAGTGATTTGTGACAGGCGGATATCAGCAAGAGTGAAAGGGAAGGATCTACAGGACGGTAGTGAGACCAACTATGTTATATGGGTTAGAGACGGTGGCACTAGCCAGAAAGGAGGAGACAGAGCTGGAAGTAGCAGAGTTAAAGATGCTAAGATTTGCATTGGGTGTGACGAGGATGGACAGGATTAGAAATTAGTACATTAGAGGGTCAGCTCAAGTTGGATGGTTGGGAGACAAAGTCAGAGAGGCGAGATTGCGTTGGTTTGGACATGTGCAGAGGAGAGATGCTGAGTATATTGGGAGAAGGATGCTAAGGATAGAGCTGCCAGGGAAGAGGAAAAGAGGAAGGCCTAAGAGAGGGTTTATGGATGTGGTGAGAGAGGACATGCAGGTGATGGATCTAACAGAACAAGATGCACAGGACAGAAAGATATGGAAGTAGATGATCCGCTGTGGCAACCCCTAATGGGAGCAGCTGAAAGAAGAAGAAGTTTTTTTTCTGTGTTTTGTTTCCCCCTCTCTTATTTGTGTGTTGCCTATTTATATACCCCTAGGCCTTTGGTAGGCCGTAACAACTTCATATTGAGTCTGCATCAGTGAGTGTACTGTGGGTGTGTGTCATGAGACAGAGTCTCTTGTTTTTTTGTTAATAGCGAAGGGACTAGGAGATAGTAACATGAACCAGATTTGTAGTCACTGCCAGGCAAGGTCAAAACCGGAAGATCAAAAATATATTAATAATCAAAGCACTGGAGCAAACCACAAATTAAAGGTAAGGAATGGATCGAAACTGAAATGAGCCAAGCAGTTGGCTTACTTAGAACTGGAACTAACTAGTACTGTTATTTTATATAACCACGGCCATATTTATATCAGAACTTCTGATTAGATCGTGGTCAGGGGACTCATAATTTGCATTGTATAAATAATAAACAAGAAACATAAAAATACAATCAAATTGTGCCCAAAAATACATTCAAATTGTTTCCAAAAATAAGTTCCAAATAATAAAAACTACAAAAATGTATGTGTATGAAAACAATGTGTACATGAGTGATCATGTCCTGCAATGGCCTGGTGTTCCAAACAGGGTTATTTAGTCCTGCTAGGAAAGGATCCAGCTCTCATGGCCCTAAACTTAACTTCAATAAGTTCAATAATAAATACTTAGGAGGATAAATAAGCACAGAAATATTTTAATCAATTTTTATATAGCCATCACTGAAGATGGTCAATTGCTGATTTTCAGAATTATTCCTTTAGAATATTATTACACTCATATTAAGTCATTTGTCACTCTGTGGATCAATGAAATGAGCACTCTTTTCATGAGCAAACATTGAAAAGGTGTTGTTAATATAAAAATAATAACTACCAGATTATTTTTCTTACTGGTCAGCACTGCTGTCACACAGGCCCCAGAATTCAGGGCTCAAATCCAAGTCTGATCACTGTTTATTTGAACTTTGTATGCGCTCCTGGTATCTGTGTAGTTTTTTCTTTTTGGATCCGTCATTTTTACTACATCTCAAAGTCATGCAGGGTTACTGACAACGGCAAAGTGACCCCATGTGAGTGAGTGGAATGTAGCATACCAACTGCAGATTAAGGTCCTTGTTATCCAAGAAACAATGAACCTTCAATTTCTATTGCACAACAAAGTTAACACCACCCCGTGGTGCTTTCCAAGTATGGTGCAATTATTTCCTAAATTTTTACAATATGAGCACAGTCAGGTTAAATGATCTGTTAGATTCACACAATGTGTTGGTGTTGTGATGTAAGATTTTTGCATATAACTTGATAAATATTTTGTATGTCTTTATTTGTAATTTAGGCAAAGCAATGTGATTTAGTGTTACATTAGTGCGTGTGTACCCCCCCCCCCCCCCTTTAGGAATGGGTCTGTCTGAATTTTACGACAGAGTTGGGGGAGGGTGTGCCTTAAACCAGTTTGGCAGAGTATTTCTCTGCTTAAGTCTTTCAACCCCCGCAAGCAGAGCCGGCCTGAGGGCGAAGCAAATGAAGCGACCGCTTAGGGCCCACAACTGGAGGGGGCCCACTGCACCCTTGGTATCAGTTTGCTTCGGGCCCGAAATTGTCTAGGGCCGGCTCTGTACGGTTATGGTTGTCAGTGTCAAATGGAAATCATCAAAAAGTGATGGTTGTAGATGCCGGGAAAACACATTTCTGCAGCTCAGAATGCAGGAAATCGCTTGGCGGCTGGGGCTCTGCCCCAGAACCCCTAGCTGCAGGGGTCAGGCCCCTTACGGGGCCCTCGGTATCAGTTTGCTTCGGGCCCAAAATTGTCTAGGGCTGGCTCTGCCACAAGAAAGCCATAAAGATGTATGGTCGTGGGGGTGGCAGGTTTTAAGATGTTGTATTCCCCCATTGGTCTGAATTATGGCAGTTTGGAATTGGCTTGGATCAGAAGCTTTTAAGTATCATGATGTCCTATTGGCTGTAGGGGTTGGACAGAGAATCTATAAATCTGCTTGTTCAACCACATTCTCTCTCACTTACTAACCAACATATGATGAAGAAGTATCTCTCTTACCAAACTGATGAAGACCATCACACCATGAACTGAAGAAGACAACACAATGGGGAGCACAGCTTGGCAGCCATATTTGAACAGGCTTGCGGCCTGTTCTGAAGAAAGCTGAGCACCAATGATGCCTTAACTAGAGACATTTTAAATAACTACAAGTCTGTGTGCCGCCTGAAAGTACACATCACCATTTAATCAGGTTGTATGGTTGCCAATATTCAAATGTACTTTGCATATTGTTATTATTTATGAATATTATCAATAATACATTATTTTATGTGTAACTTAACTCCTGCTTGTCTTTTTACTACACCTAATTGCCTATAGATATAGAAGGGAAGGTGGGGATAAGTTATATACTATAATACCTTATAAACAGTGGTAAGTCTGTGAGATTGGGCATTCTGACAAAGGCTACTTATTAATAATACAATAGGGGAAAGTAGAGCAATATATATTACTCTACCAAGACAAAACAGTTGGTAATCTTATACTTTAAAGGAAGATTCCACCCAAAAATTATATATTTTTATATGTTACTTACCTCATGTGCTTTTTAGTGATGACCCAGGAAAATTTTCAATCTCATGTTGTCATGGAAAACAAAGATTAATATGAGCCAATAATGACCAATGCTATACGCAATGGCAAACAGTATGAAAAACATCCACGAAAACAAAAAAATTTCACATTGCTCATGTCGCAGAATCGACATGTCAATTATCCCGTCTTATGCTCAAAATATGCAAGTCATGTATATTTTTTCCTAAAATATTGTTAACTGTAGGTGTACTTCCAGAGCAATTTGTGCACATCATAAACAGGAAATTCAAATCACATGGGATTGAGTTTTTGAATGAAGAGTAAGAGGTAGATCTTCAATTCAAAAACTCAATCCCATGTGAATTTATATTTCCTGTTAACGATGTGTGCTGATTTTTGGAGGTATCTGTCTATTTAACAATATTTTAGCAAAAAATACATGTGATTTGCACATTTTGAGCATAAGATTAGATAACTGATATGTGGATTATGCGACACAAGTAGCCAGAGTTTTTTTTTTGTTGGACGTTTTCAATATCATTTGCCATTGTACTGAATTTGTCACCACTGACTTGTGTTAAATCATAAATTTACTTATCTTCATTCTCCATGAAAACGTGAGATAAAACATTTTTCTCAGCTTTAACTACAAAACACAAGGGATAAGAAACATAAAAAAACATATTTTTGGATGAAGTATTCCTTCAAGGCTTAAAGCCTTAGCCACACTGCCTACCTATGACAACTAATCATAAAAGTAAAAGGTGATACTGTAGGATTCCTGTTTGGGCAGCATGCTGCCTCATAGATCCGGCATGAAAGTTTCAAACCCCACACCTAGTCGTGGTCTTTGTGGATTCTGCATGTTTTCTCCTGTGGTCTCCAAGTACTCAAATGTCCCTTCCATCTCAAAGGCTTGGTGTATGTTATTTAAAGATTTTAGACTGTCCATGCATGGGTATCTGCATGAATGGGCCTTGCAATGAAGACAGCCGGGTCCTGCCTTACGTCCTACAGCATTATGATAATACTATATTATATAACAATTCCTGTTTAAAATATTTAATAATATTGTATTATTTTATCCTTAACTAGATGATGTGAAGCCAAAGAGCTTCCACAAATCCTTTCCACTGGAAAACGTAAATAAACAATAAAACTTTCAGTTTGTAACTTTTCTGTAAATTTAGGTATTTCTTTTAGAACTCAAGGAAATATTAGTATGATAAAGCAACTTTCCTTAGCCCCTAGATAAATCGAGAAAGCCACTGCTGCCAATTTATGAACAGAGTAGCAGATAAAAAATGAATTGAGTGGAAAGTTCTAGTGATAAAGCAATTTGGTGTCTTGTTCTAAATCACCGTATTGAAAGGCACAACTAAATGTGTATGAGCCATAAATCATTCAGTATAATACACTGGAATAACAAGTCGGCATAATGCTTGTAAAGACAAGTGAATCCCAAGTGCTTTCGGTTAGAGATACTAAAGATAAGCTGCAGTGACTCTAATGAAATATCCAGCTGGAGTCTTGTGTCCTCGGACCCTGGAACCTCCTGCTTCCGAGGGGCCAGTCAAAGACTTGACAAAGTCAAATTACCTACACCATGGCAGCTATTCTTCTTTGAAAAAAAGAACACCTTTTATTTGCATCTGTTACTCCAGAGAAATCAAAGACTAAAAAAGAGGTGTTCTGTACATGAAAAAGGGGCCTTTCTGTTTCTACAGCTTGCTATAAATTACAAAACACTCTAAGGAATGATATAACTGGTCTTTCTCTCCCGCCGGATTTGATGTGCCTAATTTGTAGAGCTTTAAAAATATGCAGAGGGCCCTCTCAAACACTGAATCCTCTGTAAAGGACAAAAATCAGTTGTTGCAGAGCCAATTTTAATTGGCATGATACTAAATTTAGCTCCCTCCTGCCAGGTTACTATAGTAAACCACCATGGTGATGCTTAGTCACCTCATCCATGCCTGAATTATACCTGCATGGAGTGACAAGGCACCATAATCAAATTAAGTGTAAAGGCAGATGGAAGAAATTTCATATCTGGAGAGCTGGCAGGAAATCAAAGAGAACTCCTCAGTATCTCTTAGGTCCCTGTTCAATGTGCAGTAGGAGGAAGCTCTCGGCAGTAACAGTTAATAAATATTTACTATACCATCTTGTGGACTAATGTCCCAAATTATACCAAAGGTTTTAAAATGTACCAAAATAGCATTCTTAGAATAAATTCTTCAGGGGTATGGAGGCTACTTGTCAGTCTCCCAACACTGTGTGACCCATATGTATACAATGTTATAAAAAATTTGCTTTGTTATTTTCAGCTCATCAACCACAACTTAAACAAAAATGTTTTTTCATAAACATAATTGGAAAAAAAAAAAAATATATATATATATATATATATATATATATATATATATATATATATACAGTGGAACCTCGAGATACGATCACCTCTGTATACGAGAAATTCAAAATACGAGGAAAGTATGAGCGAAAAATTCAGATCTAAATGCGAGCATTGGCTCACGTAACGAGCCACGAGCCAGGCTGTGGGTATAGCTCGCAGCTTAGCGAGGGGGCGTGGTAGCAGTTGCGAGCCGCGATCTGCGGTGTCTGCGTTTCTCACTTAAGTGCACAGGTGGGAAACTGCCCACATCCATGATTGTTCCTGTGGCTGATGGGCTGCAGCTGCCATGTCCTCCCCGCATATATAGAGAAGCGCGAGCCGGTTAAGGGGGAGAAGAAGTAAAATAAAAGAGAGAGAGAGAGCGAGAGCGCGCAGGCAGGCAGTCGGTGCGGGAGAGCGAGCGAGTGCAGGCTCGCGTGTAGCTGAACAGGCGAGCCAAACAGCTGAAGCAGGACGGTGTAGAGAAGGTCAGCTGCATTAAGAGTGTCTCGCCTGTTGCAGAGCCCGCAGGTGAGACGCTAACAGAGAAGAAGCACCGGGGATTGTCATCTGTTTTTTAAAGACTGCATCCTTTTGACGTTTTAACCTCGTGTTAAAGGATTGTTATTCTTGTGTATTTTAAACCTACACTTCACAACTGTTTTAAGGATTATTTATTTAAAGATTTATTGAATGCTCTACTGCACTTTGGACACCTGTTTTGATTCTTTTAATAATCAGTTATATTATTTACCAGTGTTATTTATTAAAGGTAGACTACAGTATATATAATTTATCAGTGTTATTTGTTAGGAAAATTGATTTTTATGTTAATATATTTGGGGTGCGGAACGGATTAACTGGATTTCCATTATTTTCAATGGGGAAGTTTGTTCTAGATACGAGAAATTCGCTATACAAGCTCAGTGCTGGAACGAATTAAACTCGTATCTAGAGGTTCCACTGTATATATATATATATATATATATATATATATATATATATATATACGGTATATGCTCACGTATAAGTCGGGTCTTGAAACCCGAAAAATCGATCATAAAATCAGACCCCGACTTGTACACCCGTTCAAAAATGTGACACTTAGTTGTTTTTTTTTTTTAACATCTTCTTGCCTCCTCCAATCTTGCATCAGTTTCTCAGACACATCGAATTTCTGTTGCATCAGAGCAGTTACCAATTTCTTTCGCTACTTCAACGACGTTTAATTTAAAACCAGCTTCATATTTTCTTCTGATTGAACGCCTCATCATAGATAAGGGATGCTCTTACGATAAAGGTGTATGAGGGTGTGAGATACAACAAAACACAAAACAGTGCAAACGTTGCTTCGGAATAGTTTGGGTGTTACCGTGTGGTCATGTAGGCACAAGAGATAGAGGTTAGGAGCACACGCTGATACAGCGCATTGCCGCACCCACATAGAACAAAAAGGCCGTGTGCTCTGTGGTTACTCTCTCAGGTGGTCGTTAGCAGATCATAATCTCTTGTACCAATATTGTGACTTTCCCGCATTATATCATACGACCGACATTATAAAATACCATAAATTATACTGTAAAATCAAGTCCCGACTTATCCGTGGAAGAACTTATGCCACGAGTATATACGGTAAATTAAATATAGCATACGTTGCACAACAGCCCAATGGTTATGACAGCAGTCTCACATTGATCCTGAGTTTGAACTTCAATATGGACTTTGCACATTCTCCCCATGCCTGCATAGGTTTTTCTTCTGATACTCCAATTTTTCTGCCATCCAGCCATGTGCCTATTACATTAATTACCAAGTATAACTGTGTGCATAAAATATCCTGCTGCTGGAAAGTGGCAACATGTTGCATGTGGTCAGATAAGAACTCATTGTTCTTGTGCTTGTGTCAAAAAACTTGAATTTGAACTTGAATTTTGCCTGGCCCCCTAATGCTGGATTAAGTGGGTCTAAAAAACTTATGTTTGTGTTATGTAAATATAGTATTTAATGAATTATGAGAGTAGGAAGAGTGACGAATCAGCAAGATCTACAAAATAAAAAAGATACTTAAAAAGTTATTTTTACACTAAAAAATAATCTTAACCTATTCCTCCTTTAGTGATTTATGGAACTGTTTTATCTGTATGAATAAAATCATAAGCTGTTTTGTCTGTCTGTTGGTTTGTTTGCCAATCACATTAAAACACCTGAAACAATTGTCACAAAATTTTGCAAGTGTGTTAATGTTCACCCAACTAAAATATAGGCTATCTTGCATAATAGATGGGGCAACCCGAAAACAAAGGGCAGCTGTGGGGACTACAGTTCCCTTCAGGCATCAGGAGTGTGCTGGGGCTGAAGGGAGGACACCATTATCACCTCAGATAAACTTTTGTACCTGCCAAAGCTGGATCTCACCTAAGACCACAGGTACAGCATTTCTTTCTCAACTAATTTATTATCCAAATATTGCTTTGCTGGATCACAGCTTTTCTTTGAGAGTGCATTGTTTTGTCTCATTGTGGGATGTGTTTAGCCACGCTGAATTTACATTTTCGGTTTTTGCACATTTATCTTACTCTAGAACCCCCTGTAAACCCTTTAAAATTCCCAAATACAATTTTAGTGAGTTTCGTGTCTGTAAAATTACATGTGAAACAAAGTTTAGTGACACTTGTGAAACAAAGTTTGGTGTCAATTTTGTGAAATTGCACAAGAAAGGAAGATTGCCTGTTTTGCTCACTACTAACTGTTATTTTGTGATGTTATACTGGATATAAGATAAGGTGGATTTAGAAAATGAATGGATGGATATTACATATTAAAAAAACAGAGCAAGATTCAAGTCACGGGACAAAGAGAGTGACGGCCTGCTCTGTGTGACTCAAACATGCAAATAAGAATTACATTGCACTGTGAACACGTGGCAATAATTCTGAAATGAACTGATAACACTTTGTTTTTCAAAGCAAAACCTTACATTTTTGAAATAGCGAATGCTATGGTACACCTGCATACCATTACTAAATGCATTAGAAATACAATGAAATACGATTGTTTAGCATACAGTATGTTGAGTCACTGTTGAGAATATGGTAGAAAGAGAATGACTGAGGACAGCATTAGTAATTTTTACTATTTCTTGATGATAAACATTTATTCAACTCCATTTTGTGAAGTGGTAGTTATAATTTTCAGCTTTAATCTCAATACTGTATTGTGATTTGTAGCAATTTTATGTGAACAGCGAATGACTCAGTTTTGAATCATCTTTATAATATTATTAAATATCAGCACTGGTGATATCTCCTGAAATAATACAGAGATCCGCAGCGATGTACTTTACGTTTATGTGAACCCCAATCACCAGGGACCTCATGTATAAATGGTGCGTACGCACAAAAATGTTACGTACGAATGTTTCCACGCTCAAATCTCGATGTATAAAACCTAAACTTGCCGTAAAGCCATGCACATTTTCAATGTAGCTCCAACCCTGGCATACGCAAGTTCTCCGCTCGGTTTTGCAAACTGGCGGCACCCGGCGTCAAAGAAGTGCTACTGTTCCTGTGTGGTTACACTTTCTTTTTTAGATTCACATCCCGATGCAGCTTTATCAAATACACTGAAACTAACTGCATATTGTTTATTAGTTTAAGGCATCTGATTGTAATTAACCTGTAACAATATAATGGTCCAGGGAATAGCCAAAGTATTCCAAATACCATAACTGCTTTAGCGTTGTTACTCTCACTGCACCTTCTTTTTCTTCTTTCAGCTGCTCCCGTTAGGGGTTGCCACAGCAGAACATCTTTTTCCATATTACTCTCACTGCACCACTCAGAGTATTTATATCACTGTATCTGAGTGTGGAATTACAGCTCTACAGCAGCTGATTGGAAAGAGAATTATCGGTATACAGTATCAAGCACACACTGCCTCAGCCATGCTGTCTATTGAACTGCTCTCATACGGCAAACGCTTCAAAGCCTTTCCTGTACAGACCTCGCGGTTAAGAAACAGTTTCATCCCAAGAACTATAAACGCACTCAATCCATCCATCAAGTGCTCCTTGTAGAACTGTTTGTACTTATAAGTTCAATTACCTCACTATAAACTTGTGATACAGTTATAATATTGCACAACCTGAGCCATTTTATAAAGCGGGTATTTACATATGATGACAATATCATTTTTAAGATGAAATGCAGCAAAATATGTTTATTATATTATACAGATAAAACTTTAACTTCATTTAAATAATATATATTAATAATTAAACATGTGAGGTCACGGTGCCGCAGCACTAGCAAGGAGCTGGCACTCCGTTCACGGATTGTTCCTGCCTCGCGCTGTATTCTTGCTAGTGCTGGCGCTACACTGGAAGGATAGATGGATAGAATAATTAACATATACTACGAAGATATTTCAATGTTCCTTAAAAGTTTTGAAGAATCGACGTTGTAAGCTTACAGATGGCTTAACGTCTATTACAGAGCTGATTGTGTGGCAATTGGGTATTTGGAGAAAGAAAAGTAAGGACAGGAATTGGGGGTTAGTACGTTTGAAAGAGACAGTACTGCTTCAATAAAGTATTTCATCGAAGGTCGCGCATGGCGCAGCAAGCATCTTGCATGAGACATGAACAATCACTGCGCCACCATGCTCCCATGTTTAATAACATGCTTTAACTCCTGTCATTATGAAAATGATATCACATATACATCTCAGTATTTTAATTATTCAGAGAGCTGTAATATGTATTATGTATTGTTTGTGAATTTTCCATTGGGATTAATAAAGTATCTATCTATCTATCTATCTATCTATCTATCTATCTATCTATCTATCTATCTATCTATCTATCTATCTATCTATCTATCTATATCACGAATGTAATGGATTCTGTGTCCTGTGGGAGGAAGAGAAAGCCCGGAAGCACGTAGTGATTCACACACATAGAGCACATAGAAGATCAAATACAAAACAAAGCATTTAACATGCTACTTTAGTTACAATGGGATTTGAGAAACTAGTAAATTAAACAATTTTAAGATGAAGCTGATGATGTTCTACTTTAATGACAAAATAAACTACGAGAGATTAAAGTTGACATTTTGTGCTTTTTTCCCCACTGTGTGCCTATTTTTTTTCTGCACCCTAATAAACTTTCATATGACACTCAGACGGTGGGCTACGACTCGCCTTTTTCGCTTTGATATGTGACAACTTCTTTTTTATTTCTAGCACTGTGCGACTTTGTGAACTTGAGCTTTCAAGTTTCTTCGACACTCTATTTCACTCAATCAACTTCCTTTTGTTGTTTATACCACTGTTTAAACCAACAAATAGTATGTTTTTCCTTGCCTTCACTTGGTATTCACTGAAATTCTTCTATTTCCCCCGTGCTTTTGCCATTGCCTTTTCACAGAACGCTGAGCTTAAGGGCTATTTATATTGATTTGCATATTCAAAGAGGCGTAATTCTGGGAGGAGACGGGGCGGGACAGCAGGCACGTGCACGTGCATTACTTTTCATGCTGACCGGGATTTATGTAGCGGAAGAATGTGGAACTTGCCGTTCGCACAGATTTATGCATCTGGATTTTTTTGTGCATATGAACATTTCCGCTTTTGTGCTTACGCCATGTTATAGTGTGAGTTCTATGCATTGCGTTATACATGAGGCCCCAGGTCAGGTCAGGTCAGGTTGGGGAGCATGCACTGATACAGCGCATTGCTGCACCCACTACATGATAAAACAGCTTGGGATCCCAGTTGGAAAACCACCAGGCAGACACACAGTCCAGTCCCAATCCACAGAAATGACCATCTTTCTGCCATAGCCAGGAGTTACATGGGCATCTCCTTGGTCTGGTCCAGCCACTCAGGTCCTCAACAATGAGGATCCTTTGAGCCGGATCCCCCTCAGGGAATCACACCACATGGCTGTAGTGCTGTAACTGATGCTCCCTCACAATGCAGGTAATGTGCAGTGCTGAGGCGTTGCCCACTGCACGGTGGCACTTGGATCCCCAATCACCCAACTCCTCAAATGCAGATGCTTTCCACAGGTTAACGGATTAATTTATTCAACAAGCCTTGCAGTTTATTAATGCTGGATTAAATATCTATTTGTGAACCCACAGTAAACCAGAAAATACAAAGAAGGAGCATTAATGGTTCCAACTCAGCAAAGAGTTACTGCAATAACGGAATCCAATTATACATAAAAAGAATAAGAAATTCAACTTATGAGAGAAGAGAAATTGATAGAGAAGTTGTTTTCTTACCTTAACACATTATACTATTATACGTGTGTAACACTAGGTACTATGCTAGTACTATATAAAATGGGGTCACCAAATTCAGTCCTGGAGGGTGTCACTGGCTGCAGGATTTTATTCCAGCCACAGAAGCAGCTAATTATTGCTGCTGAAGCAGTTATGGCTCAAATAATAGTTTTATGTGTCATGTTAGCTAACTTACTTGTTAGAAATCCCAACTCCTAATTGTTTCTTTTAGTCTTAAAAAGCTGCATTGTATTTTAACTGCTGCCTCTTTTTAACCAGCTGCCATTTATCAATGAAAAAGCTTTGTTTCATTTATATCTGTGTGTAACAATCATGAAGTGAATATTTAAATAAAATATTTCAAAAGAAATGGAAGAGAAAAAGTGAAGGACTGAGGAACACTAGAACACTTTGCTCTGAGCCACAAATCATTTTGATATCCTCGTAAAGACGAAATCTACAAAATATAAGCATGACTTGATGTGGGAGAATGAAAATGCGAACAAGACATAAAATTAGATAATTTCTGTTATCAGCAAAGATCTAATGTAACTCCCAAGGAATGAACATGCACACCCCAGAATGAATTTTATATATAGTGACATCTCAAAAATAATCAGACACGAACTGATTTACAGGTGGTTTGGTGGTGCAGAGGCAGAGGTGGGTAGTAACGAGTTCCATTTACTCCGTTACATTTACTTGAGTAACTTTTTTACAAAAATTGTACTTCTAAGAGTAGTTTTACCGCATCATACTTTTTACTTTTACTTGAATACATTTGTGAAGAAGAAATGCTACTCTTACTCCGCTACATTGGGCAACACCCGAATCATTACTTTTTTTCCATTATATACGCTATATTTTTGCCAGAGAGAAGCCGCCAGTGGATCTACTGCATGACTGTTTCACCAATCAGACGTAGCAACAATAATCATAAGACTCTGTTTCACCAATCAGACGTTGCAACAATAATCATAAGACTCTGTTTCACCAATCAGACGTAGCAACAATAATCACAAGACTCCGCTTCACCAATCAGACATAGCAACAATAATCACATGGCTCCGTTTCACAAATCAGACATAGCCATACAGTCACATGACCACACACAAACTGTGGCAGCATAGCGGCACAAACTCCTCATAGATAGCGGACAGGGAAAGAAAGAATACATGAAAAATGAGAGCCAACTCCTGCTGAAGCTTAACCATCACTTCACTGAGTGAACAACAAGCACGTTTTAACCAAACATGCACAGACGCAGACAGTCAAGGTAAAGTGAGACTTCTTATACATGCACAATCTGCCTTGTTCTAATATTATTTTCTATCAGCTGTGCTATGTGGAGGGCAAGTGAATATGCAGTATTATGCTGTCAGTGTACAGCATATCTTGTCACTGTAAGTAGTTTGCACTGTTCAAACATACATGTTACCTACTGTAGGTATTGGCTTCAAAAGCTTTGTTGTGAAAAACTGAGATTTGGAACTTTATGTTATTTGTGCATCTTTATTTTGTAAAGATGTTATTTATTTTTACCCATTTTTTATTTTATTATTTGGAAATAGCAGAATTTGCACATTATTTTATATTTTTGTCTGTCTTATTACAACATTTCTAAAAAAATAAATCATTTATTATGATCAAACAGTTACTCAGTACTTGAGTAGTCTTTTCACCAAATACTTTTTTACTCTTACTTGAGTAATTTTTTGGATGACTACTTTTTACTTCTACTTGAGTAATATTATTTTGAAGTAACGCTACTCTTACTTGAGTACAATTTTTGGCTACTCTACCCACCTCTGTGCAGAGGTATCACTTATACCTCCCTGCGTGGAGTTTGCATGTTCTCCCCGTGTTTGTATGGGTTTCCCCCAGGGTTCCAGTTTCCTCCCACTGTTTAAAGACACGCAGGTTAGGTGAGTTGCCAACGCTAAATTGGCCCTTCTAAGTGAGTGAATTTATGAGAGTTCAGGGAGTGCCTGTCCTGTGCAAACCAGATATTCTGTACCTATTATGTCCAGCACAGTTACCAAGGAAACAATTAAATAATTACATTTTAATATATTTTATTTTTAAGAATTTATAAATGGGCGGCACGGTGGCGCAGTGGGTAGCGCTGCTGCCTCGCAGTTGGGAGACCTGGGGACCCGGGTTCGCTTCCCGGGTCCTCCCTGCGTGGAGTTTGCATGTTCTCCCCGTGTCTGCGTGGGTTTCCTCCGGGCGCTCCGGTTTCCTCCCAGAGTCCAAAGACATGCAGGTTAGGTGGATTGGCGATTCTAAATTGGCCCTAGTGTGTGCTTGGTGTGTGGGTGTGTTTGTGTGTGTCCTGCGGTGGGTTGGCACCCTGCCCGGGATTGGTTCCTGCCCTGTGCCCTGTGTTGGCTGGGATTGGCTCCAGCAGACCCCCGTGACCCTGTGTTCGGATTCAGCGGGTTGGAAAATGGATGGATGGATGGAATTTATAAATAAAATGCTTCTCTTTAGATATAACTCTGTGTATATCAAACACTTTTAATCAACTATTTTGGAAAATTGAGATAATATTTAATCATTAGTGTTATAAAAATATACTATATTATTTATATTCTGATTGGTGGAAACAAAAATGCTTCTTAAACTGTGTTATGTAAATGAACCTACTTAATTTAAGGCCATAGCATTGTTTTTTAGAGAGTCGGATATAGTGAACTGATAGAGTGACTTGACTGATTCCTTCAAGCTTGTCATTATAAAGGACATTCATCTTGAATTTCATTTCTAATGGTGAGTCTTGACTGTTCCTTTTTTACAAAGTATTTTCCCTAACAATCACAAAATGAGTGCAAGGTGAAGCTTAAAGGAACCTTACTGTGTAAAGTCCAATGGGCCACATTGTCTCGATAAGATACGCCTGTAATACAGACTGGCTTTATATAAACAGTAAAGAAGGGCACATTAGGGACTGCAGCTGCAAGCAAATTGAGGTTTTGCCACAGAGGAATCAGGGCTTAAGACGCCCCGGAGATATATGCACTGGTAATGATAACATTGCAAGTGACAGGAGACCATCACCAATGGTGGCACTATGCCCTAATATAATAAGTAGTGATGAGCGAACTCCACGCCACTCCACTCACTTATTCCAATGACTGAATAAAAATAAACACACTGTCATGAGGATGGTGTAATAATATTATGGTAAAAAATGTACTTAGGAAAAAAAAATACTTTATAACTTACTAGAAGTTAAAGCTAGTAATGGTAAAATCTCATTGGATTTTCAGCTAGCCTGGGGGGATACAAGTGGGATGAGATGAAAGGCAATTAATACATCAGTATAACCTAGAATGGAAGGAATAAGTAAAATCTATGATGCCCCTTACCCCAGGAGAAAAGCCTGGGCTAGAATGGGCACTGAGTTGTGGTTGAATAGGACTGGTATGAAGTAAGGAGTCCGCTTACTCTATTGGCCTGGGTGGTACATCACAAAAGCTGAACTAGGATAAGGATAGAGGTATCAGAGAAGCTCAGTCTCTCTGACATTTTTACATCCATTGAGGAGAAAACTACCTCTCTTGGTGGCCACATTCAGACAAGCCATGCTGCCATTCTATTCCAAGGCTATGCTGGATCAAGGGCCTTGCTGGCCCACGCTGGACCAGACACTAATAAGTAAGACTGCAACCTATCTAGAATCCTACTACCAGGTTATACAGTATTATTTGGCCAACACTCACATATGTACTCTATTATTTTGGCCATATTATCAGAAACGCATAAATAAATGTGTAACTTTTTCTGTCCTCCCTGTCTGGTACTTTATCTCAGTGCCTGGGGTTACAGATTTAAAAGGAAGGGAGAAGTGCAGAATTACAGTCTGTGGTAAGAGAATGGGATTTGAATCATTCTTTTAAAATCTACATAATAAAGAGTACAAAGGAGAATAGGGTTACACTAGGACCCTACCATGCCAAAACACAACACTTAATTCTGTATGGTTCTGTATACTGCACATCATCCAAGCAGCCGTCTGTTCATTACTGCCCAAAAAGTACAGACAGATCCAATGGTTTACGGAGACTCCCAAAGTAAGAAAGTTACAAAATTGAACCAGCGGCCTTGCAGTTTATGAACAGCAACAATACACCGTGCAAAACAATATATACTGTACAGTATTGTGGAGAAAAGTGCACCTCATGTTTTATTCACTCCACAAATTGTGGTAGTCATTTTTTCCAGTAAATCCATTTTTAAGGAGAAAAATTATGAATTAAAAAGAAAGCATTTAGTCTTACAAATGCATGCTTTCAAACTGTCAAGGTCACAGGAAGCCACTTCCAAAACCAGTATCAATGGTGGTAAAGACTGTCCCATTACTTTATGCATATAAGGACTCTGATTTAAAATGACATGTCAGTCAAGTTCGTAACATGTCTTTGGAGTTCAACCCCCCCCCCAATATGAAAAGCATACTAACTCAGGACCAACACTTCTGAAGCAGCAGAGCTCACCACTGTGCCACCATGCTGCATATCTAATAAATAACATTTATGTAATGTTCCTCATATATGGACTCCCGAAAGGAGAGCCTCATACTAGCACATTGTATGTTTTAAGGATGTGTAATCTGTCCTTTAAAATTTCCTGAACAGTTATATGTATTATAAATTTCCCTCGAAATCTTGGGAGACTCCAGCAGTGGATTATTACTACGCTGACAGGATGTCTGCACGTCAGCATGACAGTGCCATCTGTCATTGAGCCCAAAGTGCGCCAGAGAGCTTAAAGCAAGCATCAGACACTTTCCCCCAATCCTCAAATTTCAATCCTAGTGGAAAGGGATGGTGTTTTAGGATATATACCAGTAGTTTTAGTGCACAGACATGTACTCACATCAGCGACATGTGCAGAATGGCACAGGGTCTGAAAGTCACACTATCAGAGCACTGTCAGATTTGTTCACATTTGTATTCGTTGTTCTTTGTAGTTTTTTACAGGGTAGTGGTTAGGAGGTTCCTGTCAACATTCCAAACATATCATTCACCTTTCATAAACCACCAGTAAGACATGTAGAAGGAAGGAAAAAATTGGCTTATAAATGTCAGCCAAGCCAAAAATGACACAAATCTCTGTATGTTATGCATTACTCTTTGAACTACAATATGGGCACTTACTTAGAGACATCATATCCATGAGTTTATGCAGCAGCAGACACTACGTATGATTAAAGTAGGCCAAAACCATTTAAAGCTACTATGATTTGAGAAGACGGTAGAATGATGGCACCTTATGGATTCTACATCTTGGGTTCAAGTCCCATGCCCAGTCATTGTGTGAGTAGAGTTTACTCCCCCTGTGTCTCTGTGGGTTTTTTTCCCACATTCCCAAAGAAGTGTGCGTTCAGTTAATTGGTGATTACAAACTGGGTTTCAGTGTAAGTAGGCCCTACAAAGGATTGGTATCCTGTCTAATGGTATTTTCTTCCCTGTATTCAGTGCTGCAAAGACAGGCTTTGGTTCCTCATGACTCTGAATTAAATTAAATGAGTCTGACATATGTTTATGTGTTTTAATTTGACTAGGGACACAAAGAAGTGGAATCTGTCCTGATAAGACCCAGTCCTGGAATTCATGTAATCTCAAAATGAATAATAGGGAGAAAATGTACAAGTTCAAGCCAATGTATCACCCAGGGAAAAGTCCATTCAAAGGACACACAGACAATGACCATAATACGAGACAATTGCATTAAGTGGGTTTAGAAAAAATAATGGTTTAATAGTTTGAGAATAATCTTTACTTTTTTCTTATTACAAATGACAAGCTAATATAAAGTTTTTGTATACCATGTGTCACGCACGTGCAAGTAGCAGGACGTTGTATGGACCAAGTGAAGGTAATTCCACGCCATCCAGGGGGGTGGCGAGGTGCACTAAACCATCTTCTGTTGTCTTAGCAGACCAGCTGCAGAAAAACCTGTCTGACCCACCGGTTCTGGCGACTAAGACGACGTCACTTCCGTTTCCGGTGCCCAGGCTGAGGTCACTTCCAGTTCCGACACCTGAGATGACATCAGAAGAGGGCCACTTCCGGTTTTCCTACATCACTTCCGGTTTTTCTCCTTAAATCCACCATCTTCCCAAACCTAACTCAGTTCATGTCTGAACTCCAACCAAGACACTTCTGTCTACCAAATCAACCCATTGCACCCATGGATAACCTACAGGTGGCTGCCCCAAACCTTTTTAAGTGTGTCACGTCTAATTTTTCACACATGTTAGATTCTGCTCAGCATGGCGTCCCAACAGAACTTGGATCCTGATTCATTTAGCAGCTAGGGTGTCCTCTTGCATGCACTCCACCTGTTTGATTGATTTCAAGGAACTTTTGCTTTTTCCTAAATGACCAAAGACATGTTGAAAGGCTCAAAATTGGCTCACTCCATTCAGCTCTGACCAGTGTAGATGTGCAAACATGCATGTTTTGATTCACACACAGTTCTGCAAAACTGACATCAAATTTAATTTTACAGGCAATTTTGCAATTATGAAATGTGAAACTTGCTAAAAAATGTTTTATTGAGGTTTAAAGGCTTTTGAGATGGAAAACAAATAATACTGCTCCCTAAAGCCGCCTTCACACTTTTGTGTTTATCTGTCCTTTCTTCTGAAGAGATTGAGAATATGACGCTTCAAGGAATGAAGCTTCAAGTTTCTTTTCTGTCTCTGATGCAGTTTTAAGATTGCGATCATCAAGATTGTCATTATAACTGGCAAAGTGGGGATCATACTACCAGAACACATCTGGCAGCTTGACAAAATATCAACATATGACAGGAATTAAGTCAGCTGATTTTTTTTTCACTGTATATCTTTATTTAAGTACTAAATGACAGGTAGACACATGCATTAAAAGTAAATGCAACCAGACATGAGTAGAAACATTTCTTCTTGTGTGTATGATACATATATCGCTGGAAGAAAAGCACATTTTTTCTTTGCAAATTATTTTAGCTGAAAATTCAGTTTCACACAAACTGCTTTACTCCTCTCTATGCCTAGGAAAGTAGGAACATAAAATGGATGGAAAGATAGCTGGACAGGTCGATGTTACAAGCAAAAACTTTGGAATTTGTCCCCATCTGTTGAGTGGCATGCCCAGCTATACCTTTAGGAATACGTTACATATCACATTTTATTGACAACAGATATGTCAGTGGCACAGATCATTTTAAAAGTCCTATTAGAATATTAAAACACCAGGGTTTTGAGTGGGGTGTGCTCACCAATTATTAACTGTAGGGGCAGTTCCATGCCCTGCTTGGTACAGTGGAGGTTCTGCATTAATCATCCAAGAAGAGGCCATTCAGAAGCCTCACATTTGGAGAGTATTGCGTCCCCAACCTCTGTGGAGTGGAATTACTTCCTGAATATTACTCCGCATCTCTCCATTCCAAACTACGAACCACAGATGAGCAAAAGTGAATAATGATATTTGATTTAAGAGTGCTGACAACTTAACATTAAAAACAAGTTTAGGTCAATTCAGGGTTATGGAGGCCCAACGCCAATCCTGGTAGCATGAGGAGCATAGCAGAAACTAGTTAGGGGTGTATAATAGTTAAGAGGTGTTAAATTTCCAAACCTAAAACAAAGCAGATTCCCTAGGTCGCAAAAATTTATGTTAAGGGACAAACAGAAAATTCATCCATTTCTCAATCCTGCTTTGTCCATTAGAAGGGACATTTCTTATTTTGGATACCTGTGTTCATTCCCATTGTACACATGTTGCATTTTTTCTTGACAGTTTTGTTAATAAATGGACTCTATGCTTGAGGAGGCACTGAGGCAGTGTGTGTTCCAGTGTCATCACTGGCAGAGAATGGATATAGTTGAATGTTTTACAAGCATTTGATAAACTTGATACATTGATTAAATACTGTATATGTCATTCATTAAGGATACATTTATAACCACATTTCTTACTTTATTTTACTTTGAGACATCAAGTAGCACAACCCTTATATTAATTCACAAAATCAGAATTGTTTTGTGCCTCAACAGGCAAAACAAGCATTGGAAATTTTGCTGGTAAGCTATTCCTTCAAGTAGAGGCAGGTAATAAACATTGATTTATGAACAGAATCTGCTAAAATGCTACCCAGCTACACCTCAGGGAAATTCCAAATACATTTCTAAGGATTGTTTTGTCATTCATCATTGTTCCACTTCCTGCTGCACCTGTTGAAATGCAGCTTACTTTGAGAATTGGGAAGAAAAGCTAGAAGAAAGGCTGATATTCTGGTATATCCAAAGTAACTGCAATCATATAGACATTTTTAAACAAAAAGCTGGGATTCTACTGGGAGCTACATATGTAACTCAAGAATCAGGAAATTTTGGCTGATATAAAACTAGTGAATTGGGATGAGCTGGCAGATAGCAAAAACTAGAATGAAGGTGGGTGTTACGAAGCTAGGAAACACCAGCTAGTGCAGTCATCCATCGCCATGAATACACAACCATCTCCATTCTTTGCAGAAAGGAATTATTAAAGATGTGGCATCTCTTACCAGTGTTTTAACCTTTTCTGTGAAAGTAGAAATACATAACTTGGTTTCTGTATTTTTCTACAACTTTCCAGAAGTCTTTCCTTACTTTTTGGCTATTTCTCCAAAGTGAGAAAATCTTAAGTAGCCTAAAGTTACACCCAGTTACAGTGCATAATTGGCATAAAGGAAAATCTTTATTGCCAGTAAAATGTTATGAAAGGTTCTTCACCTCTTTTCACCACATATTTATAAACTAACTGTTCTCCCATTCACATAAAGTAAACCGTTAAATTACCCAGGTTAAAGGAATATTCCTTTATCTTAACTTGGTAACCTATTTGCTTTTACATCCACAAGACGGGTGGTACTACTGCAATGCCTTAGGTCAAATCTTGTCTGAGGACTTTTGGGTGAACTACATTGGTTGCAACAGTGGCCCTGGTATTGTTTGTCACTGTTTAAATGAGTGTTCTTTACTTTGAGACAAATTCATGTCAGTTGGACACTTGCTTTTTTAAACACCAGGGTGTTAGGATCGAGTGCACTTAAAATAGCTAAAGGGTTTTAGATCTCCAAAACACTCCCAGACTAAGTCAGAGTCTCTTTACTGGCCTGTCTAAAGATAGAGCTCACTCCAGGCAGCCTGACTCCAAACTCTACAGGCCCTATGGGCTTTTAAAGATCAAAATACTTTAAATATTCAAAATATACCATGCAATGCCTTTCAAAAGAAAGGAAAACCATTAAACTTTTGCCTTGAGAAACAAGTCCACAAAGAATCATCATTTAAAAAAGGATTTATTTGAATATAATCAAAAAGAAGCAAAAAAGGATTTGGTTTGCCTAAAAAGGTAAACAAACAAATCTTTATCTGAAATCAAGTAATCATAAACTCAAGACAGAAAAAATTCAAAAGCTAGAAAATATAATACTCACTAAAAATTGCACTTCTCCAAACACTTAGAATTAGCTCTGCTCTCAGCTCTGCTTATCCCTGTGGAAGCTGACTCTAAATGAGACTGAAAGTTGTAAGAGTGTGCTCTGTTCTCTAAGACAACACGATAAGTATTAGGAAGCACTTAGGCAAAAGGAATATTTTTTTTAGCTCGTCTGGATAAGCTATTTGCTTTTTAACCCAAGAAGCCTAGCACTTTGGCAGTGATTGTGTTCAAATCCCAATTGAGGACTTTCAAGTCTGCTACATTGCCATAAAGCGTGTGTTATGCCTGATGGAAAAGGCAAATGAATTTTTATGAAGTGACCAGGGGCCTCATGTATAAACGGTGCATAAGTACAAAAATGTTGCGTACTCCAATTTCCACGCTCAACTCGAGATGTATAAAACCTAAACTTAGCATAAAGCCACGCACATTTTCACGGTAGCTAAATGCATGGTGTACGCAAGTTCTCTGCTCGGTTTTGCAAACTGGCAGCACCCAGCGTCAAAGCAGTGCTTTTGTTCCAGTGTGGTTTCCCGTTCTTTTTTAGATCCACATCCCTGACGCAGCTTTATCACATACACTGAAATTAACTGCATATTGTTTATTAGTTTAAGGCATATGATTGTAATTAACCCGTAACAATATAATGGTCCACAGATTGGTCAAACTATTCTAAATACCATAGCTGCTTTAGCGTTGTTACTCTCACTGCACCTTCTTCGTATTCTTTCAGTCACTCCCGTTAGGGGTTGCCACAGCAGAACATCTTTTTCCATATTACTCTCACTGCACTACTCAGAGTATTTATATCACTGTATCGGAATGTGGAATCACAGCTCTACAGCAGCTGATCAGAAAGAGAATTATTGGTATACAGCATCAAGCACATGCTGCCTCAGCCATGCTGCCTATCTGAACTGCTCTCATGCGACAAACTCTTCAGAGAACTTTCCTGTACTGACCTCGTGGCTCAGAAACAGTTTCATCCCAAGAACTATAAACGCACTCAATCAGTCCATCAAGTTCTCCTTTAGAACTGTTTGTACTTATAAGTACAATTACCTCACTGTAAACTTGCGATACAGTTATAATATTGCACAACCTGAGCCACTTTATAAAGCGCGTATTTAAATATGATGACGATATAATCTTTAAGATGAAATGCAGCAAAATATGTTTATTATATTATACAGATAAAACTTTAACTTTATTTAAATAATCTATATTGTTAATAATTAAACATGTGAGGACACAGTGTCGCAGCGCTAGCAAGGAGTTGGCGCTCTGTTCATGGATTGTTCCTGCCTCGCGCTGAATTCTTGCTGGGGTTGGCGCAACACTGGAAGGATAGATGGATAGAATAATTAAACATGTACTACGAAGATATGTCAATGTTTCTTAAAAGTGATGGCTTAACGTCAATTACAGAGCTGATTGTGTGGCAATTGGATATTTGTAGAAAGAAAAGGAAGGACAGGAATTGGGGTTAGTACGTTTGAAAGAGACAGTACTGCTGCAATAAATTATTTCATTGAAGGTTGCGCACGGCGCAGCAAGCATCTTGCGGGTGGGCGGGAACAATCTCTTGATAGGGCACTGGCTCATCACTATCACTGCGCCACCGTGTTCCCATGTTTAATAACATGCTTTAACTCCTATCATCATGAAAATGATATCAAGTATACATCTCAGTATTTTAATTATTCAGAGAGCTGTAATATCACAAATGTAATGGATTCTGTGCCCAGCCGGAGGAAGAGAAAGCCCGTTTAAGAAGCACATAGTGATTCACACACATAGAGCACATAGAAGAACACATACAAAACAAAGCATTTAACGTGCTACTTTAGTTACGATGGGTTTTGAGAAACTAGTAAATTAAATGATTTTAAGATTAAATTTATGATGTTCTACTTTAATGACAAAATAAACTACATGATTAAAGTGGAAATTTTGAGAATAAAGTTGACATTTCAAGCTTTTTTCCTACTGTGTCCCCATTTTTTTTTCTTTTCTCTGTACCCTAAAAAGCTTTCATATGACACTCAGACAGTAGGCTACGACTCAACCTTTTCACAGCGACTTTGATATCTAACAACTTCTTTTTTATTTTGGGCACTGTGCATCTTTGTGAACTTGAGCATTCGAGTTTCTCTGACACTCTATGTCAATCAATCAACTTACTTTTGTTGTTTATACCACTGCTTAAACCAACAAATAGTACGTTTTTCCTTGCCCTTCCACTTGGTATTCGCTGAAATTCTTCTATTTCCCCAACCCGTGCTTTTTCCATTGCATTTTCACAGAACGCTGAGCTTAAGGGCTACAGTATTTATATTGATTTGCATATTCAAAAAGGTGTAATTCTGGGAGGAGTTGGGGAGTGGCAGCAGGCGCGTGTACGTGCGTTACTTTTCAAGCTGACCGGTATTTATGGAGCGGAAGAACGTGGAAGTTGGCGAACGCACAGATTTATGCATCTGGATTTTTTTGTGCATACGCACATTTCTGCTTTTGTGCTTATGTCATGTTTTAGTGTGAATTCTACGCATGACGTTATGCATGAGGCCCCAGGAGAAGAGATTAAGTCACTATGCCAAGCTAAACCCAAAATCAACCCTATCTTTCACCAAAAAGCAACTGCTAAGCAAAAATTGTGCTCAGAAAAATAAAGTTCTGTTATTTAAAGTAAAAAACTAAGCAATGCACACAAAAGCAAGTAAAGTTTTAATCCACAATCTCAGATAACCAGGAAGTAGTGCTGACCTTTATACTGTTGACATGATGATGTTATAGGACAGGACCTCTGGTCATGCTATGGTGGCAACCATCTGGCAACAGAACCTGACAGGTGGACTGACAGGTTCTCAAACACGTTGTTTTTAAGTGCCTTTTTGATTGTAGTTTACAATTTATAAATGAATCGTCCATCAAAAAGTGACAAAAACATGCCTTTCTGTTTCTTTTCACAGCAACACTATGCATGGCTCCAAGCTTTCATGTTATTCAGCAAGCAGAGAAAGTGCAATACTACTTTATATATTGGGAATTGAGTCTCAAGTGGTCTCCCAATCTCCTTTTATTGTTTGTGGAGTGAATTGACCCATGTTCAACTAAGAAAATCATGTGTCCACATTAGTATCTGTCTGCTTAAGATGAAATGAGCCCGAACAGCCGTATTTTCAAATTGCTTCTTTATGATTGATTAGTAATAAACCACCTAAGTTGACTGATTCAAGACAAGTAATTTGAGGACCCCATTGTACCATGTACCCTAACAGCATTATGTCTACTTTTATGTGTTAATGGTTGCTGCCTTTACATACTGTATATGTCAATACATATGTGGAAAGTTTATTTTCATTCAAACATAGAAAGTGGGAAGCTGATGATTTCTGTCGTTAAACTTTGGGAGTGGTACATACACTCTTAAGAATACTATTTTCAAATGTAGGATAATATAAACATAAAACATAAAACATCTTTCTCCCTCTTCTAGTATTGCTACTGTATGTGTTATTTTCACAAATTATCCCTTTAAAATACAGTTGAAAGCAGGAAAAGTTAATCCTGGAGACTCAGTTGCTACTCATGGAAAAACAAGATGGCCATCTATCAACTGAATTGAATGAATCAGATTTAAGAATATTATGTTATGTTGATTAATGTTTTTGGCCCTGTCTGCTTTTACCTAGCATGTTGTCTCTATGTCAGTTTATGCTTAACAGAATCCCATACTCTTACCACACTCTCAGGGTTGACTGCTACTGTAGTTCAATACTTGCCCCTTTTTAAACATCTGTAACTAAGGCAATTACTTACAGTGCCAGAACAGGCAGGAAAGAAAGCTATACATTAACTATTGCATTATAGATAATATGCCCAAAATAGCACAGTACATTAGGTGTTGGTCAATATAATACAACCTGAAAATAGATTACTAGGTGGCTCTCTGTCTTATTATGTTGATTAGTCTCTGATCCGGCTTTGTCTTTGCTCCCCAATGGCCTTTGAAATGAGTGTCAGAAACAGGCAACATGTCTGTGTAGGGAAGCCGAGAAAAAGACTACATGGCTTTGCAAGCCTCATTTATCCAATTCAAATGGTCCTTGCAGAGTGAGGGTGTCATTGATTAAGCTCAAATAGACACAGCACCATTTCAGCCCACACTTTCCTCCTGGAGGGGGTAGAGTATCATAGATTCTACATATGTCTTCCACTCCGGCATTTCTTAATAACAATAATAATAATAATAATATGTTGAATTTATATAGCACCTATATTACATAATATATATACTGTATATAACATGCTTAAAGCACTTGGAGTATGGGCTCATAAAATGTGAAGTGCCCCTGCATACCTGGCCCACTCTGGTCAAATCTCCCTTCCCTGCCACAGATGGCTTAAAACCATTGGTATTTGATTTAGTAGGGTCAGAAATGTGCCGGAGAAACAACTGATTATGCAACTTCCTTCCCCTTAAAATTTGATATTATTGGACATTAACTTCCATGCCTGTTTAAAGATTTTGATATAACATATTATAATTTCCCTTTGCACTTTGGATTATCTTCTACCGTCAAAAGATACCTATGATGGACTGGAGTGTGGTCTCATTATTGTCCAGATTCACATCAGATTCCAGGGAAATTAAACATTTTTGAGAATGTGATGTGTGTTATATTTACCATACTCACATCCCTTAAAAAGGTAAACAGTATTATTAAATACAGTAACGGCGCACTGCACAATAACGTGCAGTAAATACACTTGACTTGAGCATTCCTAGTTTTCATCCTCTTTCTCTGTATGTTTACCATTCGTTTGCTCAGAGGTTGATGCGCTTGCTGCTTCCTGAGCAGCTCTTCTTTACTCCATCCTAGCGGCCTGATTCTTCTCTTCCTTTGTCGGCATCTTTCCACATTAAAACTGATTAAGTCAGTGTTTGTGTTGCAATTACTTAGAACATTTTCTTTAATTTTTCACTTAAGCTGGCACTTAAGACTTCAATCTGCCTCAAGAATGATTTAAGATATGAAGAGGTAGGGGATGTGACAGAGAAGGTGGTAGGAATGAGAATGGCGCCCGTATGCATGCGCCTTACAGCTGTCCTGCTGCCCGCTGCTGAGAGTTGATTCTACAATAAAATAAAAGGAGGAATAACCTTGGAGGTCAATCATCACCCCGAAAGCAGATAGTAGACATTACGTAGTATATGTGTACTAAATTTCAGGTAAATAGTTCAAATGGTTTGCAAGCTACAGGTGATTTAAAATCCTAGACAGACAAACAAACAGCTACGGTAGCGTATTATATATAAAGATGTCATCTATTCTGTAGAACTGCTTTTCTCACTACTTCTTTCTTTGTCTCAAAAGGTACAGGACCACTTGGCATTCACACCAGTTCATTCAGGGACAGTTTCAACACACACATTGTAAGGTCACTAAATAGCCTATCATAACAACAAATATGGTAATAAATTGTGTAACATAAAACCCACAGTGCTTTATATATGCAGTTAACAACTATACATACATACAGTATTTGCAAACATATATCGTATATTGTTAGACACGCAAGCCAAGAGAACCCTTTACACGCTTGGTCAAGGTAAGAAATGGTGGTAACAATAAGAGAATGAAGCAGTTGTTACCATCCAATAACCTTTTTAACCCCAGGGTGGAAGGGGACACCCCAGAGGAATTCTGATTTAATTTCCAACCAGACTCTGGAAATCCTGTTGCTTTCCAGTCTATGTGTTATTTAAGAAGTGCCCAGACTGGAAGTTATTCATGGACCTGCTACTGAAGAGGACACATCTTCTAACAGCTGAGAAAGCCATGTTGTGGACCAGAGAGTCCCTCCATTTGCATTTTCATTTCAATGCTATTTTTTTTCCCTGTTAGGACCGCAAAACTTCAATTGTTCAAGTTTCTATTTATTACAAACTCCAGATAAATAAAATGCTAAGCACTGTGTACGCTGGTGAAGCAAAAAATTGGGGTTGCAGCCACCTTCTCAAAGTTATTATGGTTCTCATCTTTCTTACGGCAAACTGCTTAAGAGACTGACGTGGCAGAAATGAAAAGAACAGTGATGAAATTTGATGACCATCAAGTGCTTTTCTGAGGTCACTTATAGCAAAAAGAAGAACAGCAACTCCATGATACAAAACGCAAGAACGACAGCTATGGAGAAATGTACGCTGACCAATGAGAAGATCTTCAAATACTCACAACTTCTGCCCATATGCAAACATTACTTTTACATGCTTACATCACTATTTGGTTGAGCAGCACTACTTTCGAAAGTTGAATCAGTGAGATGCTCACTGTGGGATGGTATCATTTTCATACTGAAAAATAAAGAATATGAGGCAAATATGGAAGTGTTCAGCAAGCTCTATTTGTATCACCTGTGATAAAAGCAGGGCGTCAGCGAGCCCCAAACCCCAACACGAACACACCTGCACAGTTCAAATAATGGAAGGTTTTATTTGTAAATACCTCCAAATGTGACACAAACACAAACACAGGTCTTTCTCTCCACAATACTTTCTTCCTTCCTACCACACTACTCTCCTCCACTTTTGTTTTAGACCTGGGAGTGCTTCCGGTGCCAGGGCGATTGCCAGATGAAAGTACTTCCGGGTCACATGGAAGTCCATTACAATAGGGAGCTCGTCTCCCTGCAGCACCCTCTCGTGGCACCGAGTGACCCCAGCAGGGCTACTCTACTAGACTGCGTCTCCCAGCATGCCCTGCTGGTTTCCTACTGTGCATCAACATTCGAGGCTACTGCCATCTAGCATGCTGGGGGAACAAAAAACCTACAGCGACATCTCTCTTTTCCAATGGGCTGTCCGTCCATCTCTTTTTGTTCAGGGTCTGATCCCTTCTTCCTCCCAGGCCGGGATGCCTATATGCCTGTTGGGAGCCTCCTGTCCGGGTAAGGACTCATCCCCTCTTCTGGCCAGGATGCCCGTCCAGCCCATGTAGCATCTACACACCTTTATTTGAGGACCAGGGATCTTTGTGTTGCCCAGAATATTATATATGACTAGCTGTTCTACCCCTCTAAGATAGGTTGAAATTAAAATAATTATCATAGACTTCAGCTTTAATGTTTGCAGTACACTATGCAATGCACATGCCTCTGTTAAATGCCATTTGGTATAGGATTCATAAAAGCAGTTGTAACATTTGTGATGCACCATCTTTTGGAATGAAACAGACATAGCAACCGAATGTACACACAGGCAAACATTTATACTTTTATTAGGATGGATTGTTTATATACACTGTATATGTTACAATCTCCATGTATTTTTGTGTATGTCTCTTTGTTTGTATTGCATTATTGTCACTGTTCTCAGGACACATGAAATTAAGAATTTTATTGTACTATGTACACATGAAAAAAGTAACTATGTTTTAAATAAAAATGAAGAATACAAATTTGTAAAATTATTTAAGTAAAATAACTGGTACATATGAACCTTCCAGCAACCAAATATTTTTACTTCTTATAATACACCATAAAATACATAGCTGAAAACTCATGATAATCTACTCATTTTATCTTGTACCTTTTGACTTTGCACACATCAAACCTAAGGTCTGCCAACTTGACATTGGAATAATCTTAAAATAGTAAAGTGCAAGCTGTTTTCATTCATCTGTGGGACAACATTTTGAAATATTCTGAGGCCTTAAGTCTCTTTTTAACTCCCCCACCCCTTCCCTCCCCAAGGTGCCTCTAATTCCCATACACATAATGAAATAATCCAGTTAAAAAGAATTGCATTTAACTAAACACTGACACTTAATTAAATCAAATACATTATCCAAACAATTACCCCATAACATGAAATTATAGATGCCTGCTACTGACTAACAGAGGTTTTAAATTAGCACACAGCTCCTGTGATGCATTTAGGTCAGTAGTGGCCTCCACACCACCCTGCAGCTACTTGTTTGTAACCCATCATTTGACTCAGCCTTACTCCTGTATATACCTTACAATATAAATAGGGAAGTTAATAAATTATATTACATTTTTTGTGCCCCCCCCCCCCCAACAAAAGCTGCAACAGGATCACCTACAATACAGTACACTTTAGTATCAGGTTTTTCAGTATTGTTTTGCTCTCCCACTGTCCTACTGCAACACACAAAGGTGCTTTCTGTTTTACTGCTCTGACCAGCAAGAAAGTCTTTCCATTAAAGAGCTTCTCCTTGGCTGAATGTTTGGGTGACAGAGGTTTGACTACGGAATACGCTAAGACAAGCAGAGAGTTGATTGATTGGTTGAACCACCTTCACAGAACAGTCCAAAGAATTCTAACGTATTTAAACAAACCTTTTCATTACTACAGCGAGAGAAGGAGTTTTTTCTTTATTTTGAGTAAATATTGTAATCCTGGTGGGTTTCAGCTCTTTTTGCCAATGCAGAATGTGGATCACTCCATTAGTTTCGACACCCCCTTTGTTTGTCTTACCTTTTTCTGATCGACATAAAGAAAACAGCGTGCTGTTGCAAGTATTTATAAATGGTGGTGAAGTTTCTTTTTAAATAGTTCTATCTTGGATGTTGAAATGCTTGCGCAAGCAGACAACAAAAGAGCTTACGGTATTTATGCTTTTGAGTCACTGTCTCTGGCCTCATCCTTCATTTTGTCTATAATACTACCAAACAACACGTGCATTTTACATTTACTTTGCAATTGTAATTCTATGTAGTTTGTGATCTGCCCTGTCTCCTGTATGTGGAGCCTAAGGAGGCAATGCCACCTAATTATGCAGTCCCAGCAGTAGTCAAGCAGAAACTTTAGAGTGTTCATCAGCTTTGACATAGTGCAGTGCCTCATGGCAATGAAAAGACCGGAGATAAATGGGAGGTCAAAATTATGAAGCCAAAAAGATTAAAACCAAAACATGACCTGAAATCATAGTTGAGGGAAACAGAAGGTAATAAAAAAAAGAATCTTAAGAAGAACACAAATGAACTTAGAAATTGTTTTGTCTTTTGATATCCACAAACTCAGACAGGGAAGTGAGCTTTATATCTGTGACTCCAGTGATGACCTCTGACATTGCTTATAATGATGCCAAGCAACTGTAAACTACCCTGAATAGCATTTCCCTGCTAGAAATGGTGTCACTAAATAGTGTGAAAATACATTTTTAAAGATGCTAAAAGAAATATTTGAAATCAAAGTGAAAAATTTTGCAACCATTTTGGAAGAAAAATCTGATGAAACTACTAAAAATAATAACACACAGTGATGATTATGGCTTGTTTTGATTTGTATTTTTTTACATGTTAGAATTCTCTGTCTTTTGATCCCTGTCTTTACATTAAAGTAGTGTCTTTTAGTCCTGGCTACCTAAGGTTTTGCCTTACAGGGGTTTCATGGTTTTCATCGTCCCCATTTTTGTGGAAATTTTTGAACTTTCATTATTTAAAAGCCAGGACCTCATTTTTTGTGCCTGTGCAGACTTGTAACTTAATGTTTTTCATTTGGGGCTTGGATGCCTAAGGTGATACCAAGCCAGTGGCCCAAATATGAAATAAGGGCGGCTCTGTAAACTGCCTTGACTGGGAACTGGCAGTTTTAAAATAAAAGGGAATCTGGAGAAGTCACAAAGTCAAAATAACACGGCAAGGGTAAAAATCATGAACATCTTTTATATAAACAACGACGTGTGGAAGTGTGTCTATCTGTCCGGCCCAGAAGTGAGCGGTGGAGTTGGGGTAAGGGCTCTACCTCCAACAAAACTGAAAACTCGCTTAGCCACTAATTACACAAGTGAGGCCGGCACGTCACCAAAACAAAACCTCAGAAGAAAGAGAAAGTCACTTAGCCACTAACATCGGCAAAATGGTATCCCTTTTACTTTTCCTCCCACCACTAATGCACAAGCGAGGCGAACACGTCAGCAAAATGAAATCTCTTTGGAGGGAGACGCCCAGAGTAGTTCCTTTCAATTACCTGACATCTCTACATTTCAGTTTTTTGTCTGACGATTTCAATAGTTTCTAGGACCCCGGGTTTGTTACAGCACGGGCTTACACTGCTAGTAATGAATTTAAGAAGTAAATCAACAAAGTTCAGGATGTGAATGAAAGACTGAAGTTGGACTACTATCTGGGAATTTATAGCCTAAAAGGGGATATATAGTTAGGACCAAATCAAGCAGAGGTTAAATGAAGTCAAAGAACAGAAAAACAATTTGTAACTAAGAATGTAATTAAGAATGTTTACTAATTTTTTTTTTTTGTTTTTTGTTTTTTTAACAGGAATCTAATATCTTATGATTTGGGGGAATTTATGCACTGACCTTTATACAGTCACGTTAATCATGTATTGCACACTCCCAATTGTCTTGCATGGTATCTGCATAGCAAAAAGTCAACAAAAATGTCATTGCCCATAACAAAATAAGACAGGAGAGCATAGTTTACTTTCAACCTTGTTTAAAACACTTTGAAATAAAAACAGATATAATTAATATATTAATTGTCTTGGAAACAATGGAAATAATGTTGGAAAAAATTTAAAAGATCAACGAAAAGACATAAATTAAGAGTCGCCAGCCAATTCATGGCAAGTTTTTAGAAGCCTGCTAGCATTTTTGAGTTTCAAGGTGGAAGTAGACTTCTGACATTGACAGAGTGCTTGACTGTGAGTGGGTCTTTATTGGTCTCTAATTATTTTGAATCTCAAATGTTTTTTCCTGATAAAGATGTCTAGCTTTTAATTTTGTTGATTACTAGCTTTGCCTTGAACTTTTCAGATTTTTTTTTTATCATTTGGACCCCAGTCGGTGTGGAAAGTCCATGTTCACTCTGTGTCTGCATGAGTATTTCTCTGGTTGCACTGCTTTTTTCCCCACATGCCAAAGACATGCATGTTGGGTTAACTGACCACATAATATTGGTCCTGTGTAACTGACCACTTAATAATAGTCCTATGAATGTGTCCTGTAATCTACTGGCACCCCATCCTGGGCTGGTTCCTACCTTGTACCTGATGCTGCCAGATATTATGTATAATCTGTTTTCTTGCCCCATAACAAAGATATGAATGCCGAGTTAAATGAAGACTTTGAATACCACCAGTGTGGGCATGTGCTTTATGCTAGATGATCTCATGTAATTCTGCAATGTAAATTAAAAAGGGGGGGAGGGGGTTAAGAAAATGGATGAAAGGAAGTTTCTATCATGTGAAAATGACTATTATTAATGTGACAGTACAAGCCCTGTGTTACGCATGGCAATTTTCATACATGTTTCATGATTACAGTGCATAGCACTCTAAATGTGGTACATTAATACAATTCTCTAAGCAGTGAACACCAAGTGAAATAAACAGAGCTGAAGACGACTCCACCAGACTACAATAAGCAGCAAGAAAAAAAAACGTCGCTCTTTTAAATCCTCAGATCTAATCCCTTGGCTCAGTCCTCTTATCTTTTTAAAGTTGCTTATAGATTTATTCTGTGATAATCTGATAAATAACAATCCTTTAGGAGAGATCTATGACAGTGTGGAACAGTGTTCCTTGTCTCTCCTCGTGTACTATCTCAAAAAAAAAAAAATCAAAGTTCACGGGTGGCCTGCATCATTAAGCAGGTCAAGCTAAACTACAGGCGGAATAAAAGTGCCAGATTTTGTGGGCGCCTGCCAACGTGCTGGGGAGCTGCTGCCAAACCACTGCTGTTCCAGTGCATCAACACTGGTCGTTTTTAATCTACCCATTTATCTGTGCCCCCCTCCCTCTTGGACACAGGCCTGCCCTCATAGAAAAATGTTCATCACAATTCCCAGTTGTGGAATCACCATGACAAGGCTGCTGCCAGTTAACTAAGAGAACTCTCTTCAGAGAAATGCATTTATTTATATAATTCAGCCAGTACAAGATTCCAAAGCAATTTGAATTAATTAACAGACTGACATGTGCGCTCTTATTAACATTACGCCAAGCCCTTTAAAAAAAAAATCTGTTCTGTCATAAAATGAGTTATACAAAACGCCATCCCTCTAAAGTTCAAGAGAACTGAATAGGAAGTAAAACATTTTAATGTGCTGCAGGCTTTCAAGTCTTTGCTACACATTTGCATTCAGGACTGCTAGGCCACCAATGGGTCGACCAAGAGCAAAAAGATGGCCGGCTGAGGGGGATAATTTAGAGATTGTCATACTGATGAGAGGTGAACTCTTCCAGAAGGCTGTGTGGTATCATGCTGTTCAGGAGGGTAATCATCTCTTTTGTACAATATATGAAAAGTAGCTTTGCAATGAGCACTGGACTGAGTGAGGTGTACCACAGGTTTGGCATGGGGACAGTTTTCTTTTAAAAATGCACTAGATTTAATAGAAATGACTAGACAATAGTATGCATTTGCATAACAAATGGACTTTCAAAGTACTGTTATTGGCTGGTGCAACATTAAATACTGAATTCACCAGGAAGCAGCATATTAAAGCTACTATATTGCTTTTGGGTCACCTTCTGTCCTTCCTAAATAGATGGGGAAAGAACTAATCTGAATCAGGGACCAGTGCCCACATTTTTCAAGTGTCTCAGAGTAGGAAAACAGCCCTAACTAGCTCAAATATATCAAAGTGACACAGATTTGGTCCTACTCGTAGGAGTAGAAGTTACAGCATTTTACAGGAAACTACTCCTGATTTCATCAGGATTTAGGAGAGAAAATATCTTGTCCTAACTCACTAGGAGCTGCCAGAAGATGGCATCCAGACCAAGGTAATCACACACATTCTAAGAAATGTTTGGAAAATGCTGCACAACAACTAACTCATAAAAAACCATCCATTGGCAAAGACAGAAAAATATTCATAACAAATCTTATATGTTAGGTGATCGCACCATCTATGCAACAAAGCCATGCGTCATCAGCCAAAATGAAAGTGTTGGTAATGTTATTGTTTTCTGGCCATGGAGAAAACACAGCTTTGAAGCTGTAATGATTTGAAAATGTCACAACCATTTCTTGAACTTTGAGCACCCAGCAACTCATGAGTTAATGTACAGGTTTATTACATTTCCCCACTACTCAATGTGTTAAATTAAGCTGCATTCATGTAAATCTCTGGTTTTCCTGGAGTTGTTGGTGAGACTGACAGCATGCATATCAAGTGTGTGCCACAAGTGTGGATGATCATGCATATGGCAACTGAAAGCAATATCACAGTAAGAACACACAGGTAGTCATGATGCAAAACTGTATTATAGCTGCCAGCACATTATCCTGAAGACAGGGGGTATGGCAGGATGGGTGATTGACAATGAAATGTCACACAGGTACACTTGGTTTCCCATTCCATGAACCTCAGGAATATTTGTGTTACACTTTACAAGACTGGGAAGGTTCAAGAAGGCAGACAGAGAATCCAGGGGTATTGGGTAAATACAGCCTTGAAGAAGATCATGTTATGTGACAATGAGGAACACAGGAAGAGTAAACGCAACATCAGAAATAGCGCATAGACTAGTTTCAGTAAGTGTTATTTTACAAGGTGTTGCCTGTGGCCTAAACAGTCATAAGGTGATTCTTCTAAAAGTACATCTGTAAATCATTTATTGCTAAATAAATAAGCCCATTATCGGGTTTAACTTTCATTTGGTGTATGTGTCTCAGTCTTTCCGTCTCAGTGCTTGTTACAGTATTAATGTTGATGTTGGGGTAAAGTGGCCTGGTTCAATGCATGGCTTTAATTCATGAGAGTGGCATAGACCTTTTATTTATGTGTTTGAATATTATTATCTTCGTGGTGAAACCTTAGCATTAATATCAGAAACCTAGAACGTGTCAACATGTTTTGTCAAGGAAACTACAAACCACCTTCACGAGTGCCAATTTGCAGTTCAGGGTGCTATAAAATTGTAACATCATTCATTCTAAAACATGAACCCCTACTATATACTCCTTGCTCAGAGTGGGTGTAGGATGCTTCATAAATACTTTTCACGTCTTACTCTGGGATAGGACGCATTCTTATCCTTGTCAGAATTTTAGTACAATTTGTAGGAGTAATTCTGTAATGCCTGATAAATATGGGTACTGTAACCATAGAATGGAAGTGAATGGGCACCCTGGTAGTGAGGTAGTTATTACCAGAAGGGCTATGATTGTTAGGCATATGAGTGAAAGAAAGGTCTAAATCCTATTTAGTTTGGCGCAATTGAGAAGGTGGGTTTAGCTTAAACTTTTTTAGGGCTGACTTGTGGTTACTTTCCTAGCTGCAGATCTGAAAGATGGCATGGCCAGCAATGGGCAGCATGTAATGAGGACTGACATCCTTTTTCAATATGCTGTATAAAGCAGCGGCTGCACGTCTGTTGATTTAATTTTATTGAGCTAGCTGGCAAGGCCTCCTAATTGAGTGCTTTGGCCCATGTCCTGTCATTTCTATGAAACACCTCCATCAGGACCATTATTAATATTATCTGTGTAGTCCTTTGCCAACTTTTACAGAATCATTGTTTTTTTTTTAATTTATAATATCTGGTGATTGAAGACAGAATGATTAAAGCAAAGACCGAAAGTCACTGATGCCTAAGGCCCACAGGACACCTTTTAAATTCAGGTAAGGTGGAGCATGTGTATTATCTTTTGGGGAAAGTCAGTAATAATGTTTATTTCTTAGAACAAAAGATGTTGATTCTCCCATGTTATATTTCACAGCAGAAATTATGGCAAAGGGTTTAACAAAAGTATTTAGTATGGTGCGGTGGACACAAGTATAAGGATTATTAAAGTATATCGATTTATTTATTTTCTGTACTTACCGTTCCATATGCTATAAGGAGATGCAGTCTAATACAAGAGCATTGAGTTCAAGATGGAACCTAACCCTTCGCAGGGCAACACATTCATTTCTACTCCTGCACTCACTTACACAAGGCCATTTCAGAGTTACTAGTCAACTCAATCCATGTCTGGGATGTGGGAGTAAGCCCAAGCAAAACCCACATGAACTCCACATAGTGCATTTGCCAGGTTTTAAATCAGGGAGGCTGCAAGCATCAGTGTTAACTACGGTTACAGAGTCACCAGATATATTACATAAATGAGTCCATTGAAGTGGATTACGGGAAGTGATTATCAAACTGAATTATACAGAACTCTAACTATCCTCTTCTAAAATCAGAAACCTACAAAGTATATACTCTGGAGAAGCAGGTCTACCGTAAAGAGAACAGTTTCTTTCTGCTAGCTTCAACTGAGCTACAGAGTACACAAAGGAAACTCCCATGAAGGCAACAGCAAAATGTGACCAGGCTGGTTGTAGCCGCTGAAGTATAAGGCGAGATCAAGCTCAGGTAAAATGTGTGCCAAAAGAAATCTCTCAGTCCAAAAGTTCGTTTTAAAAATATTTAGTGAAATAATCCACACAAGAATAAAGAAAAAAGTAGTTACACACATAGAATAAAAGGCAAAAAAAGGAAAAATGTATCTTCTCTAAACTTAGCTTTTCTTGAGAAACTTTAGTTATTTCTGTACTTAAAAGTTCTTTGCTTCTTCTTCTATACTTAAAGATTCTTAACTTCTTCTATACTTAAAGATTCTTAGCTTCCCATTCTTTACGCTTTAAACGTACGGCATAGCACTTAAATAAGCGCTGTTTTCTTAGAGTTAATTCACACACTCAAAAGGTCCATAGGCTCGTAGGAACGGACACGGTTTAAAACCTTGAGCCCTCTACGCCTTACACATGGCAAGGCTGGTCACTAACTGAGAATAATGTTTAGGCAGAGCTATTAGAAATGACAAGAATATACCAATTCTACTCAACTTATGGGGGTTATAGGAACCTCCCATAGATTATGCATTGTCATCTAAGTAAAATATTTATGAATCTTATATAACTATGAAATGGCTCTTACACTGGTGTTTGAGCCCAGGAACCAAAGCTGTGAAGCAGCAGTGCTAACCACTATGACACCACATCACATTCTATACCATTCATCAATATGTATGTTCATCACATATTTAAAGATAAGAAGGAAAGATATTAGCTTGTCCATAGCAATACAGCAATTGGATTTCAATTATTAGTTTATAGCATGCTTTTAATTTTAAGCCAAAAGCTCCATGTACATTGGTAAATGAATTTAAAACCACATTAATATTACTGCAAAATAATAAACTGAGAATTTACTGTACATTGTGTAATCCTTTGGGTTGACATACATTTTAAAATAAATTATTGAAGTTTTTTGTGCTGGATGGCCATGACTGAAAGTTGCTAATATGTTTATAGGTAACAAATGAGTTTCTAAAAAAGTTAAAAGTATATGTAACAGATGGGTGTTTTTATGGGGTCACTTTGCAAAGTACAAAAGTATTATGTTTCTGGTGCACAAAAGCTACATAAATACTCCTCTTTTTACTAATGTTCATTTTACACACATTTAGATTTTGTTACATTGCACTTTCAAAGTCAGGTTTGCTCTAAATTTGTTCTTTGAATTTGTTTGCTGCTTCATCGTGTCATTTAGGAAGCGGTCTGCAACCACAGTGCTAAAAGGATGCAGCTCTCCAGGGCCCACGATGCTGATGCATTCCTGGAGTTCCTCCATGTGCCATTTGATTAGTGTTTACAAGAGGGGCCTGCTGATAAAGTAGAATGCAGTTGCTGTTCCCTAAAAATGCCTCAGAAAGAGCAACAACTTTATAACATTCAAAATCCAGTCAACACTTCCTGTCTTGGAAAACATTTGCAGTTCATGGGTCAATGTCATTATATTTAAATCATTTTACAACAGTAAAAGGAAAGAGGGAAAGCCTTAAGGATTTAACACAGGACAGGTTTGTGTGGACTAAATGAACCTTTTTGTATATATTTCTTAAGTTTAGTATCCCCAGTTTGATGTACAGTATAACTGAAAGTTTAAGCAAGCTGGAATTGAGGAACAGTATAGATATACATTCAGTATATATTTCCCCCCCACCCCCACCCGTGTTTCATCATATACGGTCCACCCATCTATTTATTCATGCCAAGGTTCCACTTGGGCAGAGTGGTGGCTCTGAGGTAGGGATCTGCACTGGTAATAGGAAGGTTGCCGGTTCAGGTCCCGTAAATGCTCAAAGTGACTCCACTCCATTAGGCCCCTGAGCAAGGCCCTTAACCTGCAATTGCTCTGTCCTGGGTATGACGTTACTCTGCATCCAGCCCTGCAAGTAGGCCCTCCAACCTGCAGGAAAAAACCTGGGGGTTGGTGGCAGAGTTGGCACTCCAGCCACCATAAAAAACCTCACACTGTTCCATTCCATCTGAAGTAGTGTGGTGCTGAATTGCATGGCTGCACTCGGGTCCTAATCTGGGGATGCTGAGTTGGTTTGTCATGTGGTGGGTGCGGCAATGCGCTCTATCAGCATGTGCTCCTAACCACTCGCTCTCTCTCTCTCTCTATAAGGTTCCATTCTACCCATGCTGGGAGCCAGTACATTACAAGTTATATCACACACACACAGATGCCTGCACTTATTTACCCCCATTTTGGAAATTTCGGTATGAGAGTTAAAAAAATATTATAACTGGGCAATTCATCTCCTTGCAACTAAATCAGTTGACAGGTTCCATCCTCTACCATGTCAAGTGGGGAGAGGACCCACAGAAGCCATATAAGAAGAGAGATCCACTCAACAATTGAAAGAAGCCAGTCAGGGTAGACAGCATGTACATGGTATTCCCTAGGACATCTGACGAAGAGACTGATCATCTCTATCTGGGAAGTGACTACCATATTTCTTCCAGTAGAAGACAGAATGCAAGCAAAATAAGAGATGTATGGGCAAACAGCAATATCAAACAAGTATAGGAAGCTGACTTAGCCCTTAAATACTTGCACCATTTCTCATCTCATAAGTACTCGCATAGTGTACGTTTTGTACCAGTGTTAAAATGGCTATTTATATGCACGCTGTGAGGTTGTAATATAAAATACTGCAATGATTTTAAATTGTACATGTTTTTAATGTAATTTAATATCATATTACTGAATAGTATGGCACAATCTACGACGATGTGAAAATAAACCTGATCCACTTCTCCAGTGCTCATTTGTTACCAGTCGCACTTTTGTCCACTGCAGGATTTGCACACGTATCACATTTCACTTCAGTTGCTAAATGTTCTTTGCAGACAAACTCACTGCAAGAAGAACATTTCACTGTTGTCATACCCGCACGGTGTACCAAATGCACCATATGGAACTTACAACTGTGCATTCACTCATAAAACCGGCTGGGGGAACACTGGAGAGAAACCATTACTATACTGTACTTGTAGTGAATCAAGCTGAGGATAGATAGTGGATGCTGCCGGTAGGACTGAGTAAAAGGGCGATGGACAAAAATAAATGAGATTGGTGTACAAAATACACCAGCGCGAGTAGATAAGGGTTAGGTATCTTTCCACCTAAGCAAAAGCAGACCCAATACTGCAGTTCCTGTAATGCTAGAGGGCACTATGAGCAAAAAACACTAAAGGCTTACGGGTCATCAAAGACCACGAAACTGGTGCTAAGGATATTTCTGGATTTCCTCCAATGTAAAGCTTAAAAGGACATCCTTGACACCCAGAATTGCTGGGAAAATTTCCATGGAAGCTCACAAGTAGAAAGACAGCTGGGGTGGGTAAAAAGAAAAGATGTATTTGATGTACAAGCATGCTACACAGGTCACTGATAGAAAAAAACTGCATTCATTTAGATTTAATGGGACAGTAAAATGATGAATTGGAAATGACCCTTTTCAAATCAAAGAAGTCCAAAAGAGATACAAATCCAGACCTAAGAACAGCTTTTGTAATCACCATACACAGGGAGACATGGACACACAAATGGACTTCTTTCCTAAATTCCATGAAATCAAGAAGAAATAACATAGCATAACCATTCTCAACCCAGCAACGTTGGGAACAAAGACCCTCTTAAATAAATGTAATTTAGAATAAACAATGAACCTACAGTACCTCCTACTTCCCACTTCTTTTAGGATGTGGGAAGAAATAGAGTATAGATAAAGAAACACAGAGATGCTGGAAAAACTCTACAGAGATGGTGACCAGGCATGAAATTCAAACCTAGGATGTTGGCTCTATGAGGCAGCCACATTGACCTGTGTGCCCCTTGGTAGCAAGTTTACAAATCTAAACCCTCAAGACCCTGGGTTGGAGGTTTGTGAATGTTATGTTATGTTATGTTATGTTATGTTATGTTATGTTATGTTATGTTATGTTATGTTATGTTAAAGCATGTGGAGTATTTCAGTGAAGGTTGGCTTTAGGCTCGCAGCCATTGCCGCTGAGATTGGTGTTGTAATATTGGGCACAGAACCTACATAGATGTACAGTTGTGTATGCATAATAAGTATTTTTTTTAATATAAACACTTTGACGATTACAACTAAAAATGTATACTTGAATTTATTTTGAAAGAGAGAATAGGGGTGCTGCTATTAAAGACAGCCACAACATTAATTGTTAGTGGCAGACATGATGTTGGTAGGCTCCATTTGCGATTTCCTTATTCACTACATAGTCCTGTACTTTGGTTCATCTTTCCATTTTAATTTGATTGGATAGACAGCCTTATTTTGGATACTTTTATATATATTTCTTTGACTTTGTGTTTGGCACAGGGGTGTCTCACAGGAGGTTCCTTTTCTTGTTGTTTACTGACATACATTTGTTATAGACAAGCCAGCAAAATTATCACATTATTAATTTGTTTAAATAGTGCAGCTTGCCAGTATTGTGCTAAAGCATTATAAACCCAAGTTCGTCCAGCAGCCTGTGCTTCATTATTCTGTGATGGATTTGAAAACCATTTTTAAAAAGACAATTGCTTTGCAAAAAGGTTTTTAGAGGTTACATGGGAATGAAAATAAGACAACCCATTCTGGTGAACTGCAGTAACATTTCTAATTCTAATTAGCTAAAATGTTAAAATTAAAAAAAAAACCAGTTAAATTGTTATTTTTAAGAAAATGAACCGTCAAAGCATACAAAAAAGGAGGGTAAAGCCTGATATGACCTGTTAGCCTCACTGTTCTTGAGATAATTGTTCTCTGATGACTGACTGTAAACAGACAAAATGCATACAGAGATACGCTCATTTGACCGATTTTTAAACCCTACGTTTAATAAGCTAATCTTCTTCGTTTGTAATGTTGTTGCATGCATGGGGGTTGGGTTCAGATCTTTGTAACACTCCAGCTGCAAGCAATGACATAAACAATTGAGCCCAGGGGAGGTTTCCATCTAGCAGCAGACCTAAAGGGAATTAGATGAAATTCAGACTCTGATTTAAGCCGCTCTACTGTAAACATTTGTCCTAACACCATACATGTAAGACTTCTTTATGCCATTCATAACTTGTAGAATGAACATTCTGTCTTAGGACACATATGTGATTTAATTTTAATCCCCATTCACAATTTTATTATGACCAAATAAAAAACAAAAAGCCTACAACTATTAGCAAATTAAAAGAAATTAATAAATAAGCACTAGAAAACCCGGAATCCTACTTGTGCATACAGCTCACGCTAAATGCAGACAAATTCAGAGAGGCTATGAACACTGAGGAGCCTTCCCTTGTTTACCTGCAGGGCTTAGGAGAGTGTGTGCTTTGAGCAATCGATACACGAGAGGAGCTTCACGGAGTCTGTGCCTTCGACTTCCAGTTCATTTTCCAGTATTTGGCTGCTGAGCAATTTTACAATTATTATTTTGCTCACTCAGGCTGCTTGGTTGCTTGCTTTCATGAACACAAAATGACACCCAGTTCTGATCACATAGGCACACAGATGAAAGCTGATGGAGTAGAGAACAGAATTAGTCATCACAACCCTACTACTTTTCTGGGAAAGACACAGCACTCAGCTATAAGTAGTATACTTTTTGACGTATTTTTTCTGTGTCCTTGTATTCAGGTATGGTTAGTAAAAACCAGATATGAATGACGTAGCATCCTTATGCATGCATGTCAATGCCCTGCCAAAACTAAAAGAGATCAAGCCATTTGAGGAAAAACATGTTAAGATAACATTCAATACAGGTTTGCTGCAGCATTGGGCACAATGCAAGAAAGAGCCCTGGACAATGCCAGGCCATCACAGAGCCCATTTGGGGGATGTTGGAAGAAAACCCTGCAAACTTCATATTGACAATGATCTGGTGTAGCATATGGACCCAAGACAGTGCAGAAATTAACTGAGACACCATGCCACCCAAATCCAAGTTGAGCAGGTTTATACCAATTTATATGAAAATATACAATGTTTAATAAGAAAATCTGAATCACAGATCACCATACTATGCAATGCAGAGTATAGCTTTGAGGAGCATTGCCTGAAAGCCTATTCCCCAGCCAGTAAAGGTCTTTCTTGATTTGAACACTATACACCCCATTATGCTTGATCACCTAAGACAAGTAAAGTGGTGTGGCTTTTAAACCAATGGCTGGGGCAGCAAGGAAGGAAAATGGTTAGTGCTGCTATTTACGCATTCATTGCCCTGCTCTAGAATCCCATGCTCAGTTGTCTAGATATTCTAGTTTTTCACAACATTAGCTGCTGCATTCATCACAGGCTCCTTAAACTGGAGTCTGACTAAATGAGTCTGAGAATATTAAGGACGTTAAGTAAAAGACTGATAAATTGTTTTGTTCAGAGACATAAAAGGCATGCATCTAATTTACCTTTAATCTAGTGACATGTTTGGGATGCTAAGTATAGCACATTCTAAATACAAACATTTCAAAGTAACATTTTACATTATTGATACAATTAGGCCTCACCCGTGGGGTCCTACTATCTAGCCGTATCGGTAATACACTTATCATCCCATTCTGCCGGACTATTTAAGCTCATATTACCAGTCAATAGTGATGAGCAAACTCCACGGTGTTCACTTCTTCTCGAGTTCAGAGAAATCATAAAAGTATTCATGAATATCACCAAACTCTGTGTCAATGGAGAAGGACTAACTGAACTAGATTAGACTGGATTATAATGGTGCAATCATCTTTAAAGTGTCCCTAAGGGCTAGTGAAACATCTGCCAACTATACTGGACTGATTATTGTGACCAAAAAGGTGACCCGAGCTGTGTAACAGCAGTGCCAACAAGTGCACCGCCGTGCCTCTGAGCGCAGTCAGAGACATACAATCTTATATTTCGTCAAAACAAAGCGTAAATCCCAAAATTATAGTCCAAAGTCAGGAAAAATATGTAGGTCTTTTAAAGGCAGAAAATTCCAAGTGGCGCATCATGACTGAAGCCGTGCTCTGGCTTGTTCTATTTTTCTGAAGTCGCACTGAAGGCTCTCCAAGCTGTCTGTGCTGATGCTTTGCACATTTTATTCTATTAAAAATATAGAAATGTCTTGTAAATAGTAATAAATTTTTCATTATTTTTATTATTTCATAAAGTCTCCTGTGTTTGATTGGCGACAGGCTCTGTCAAGGTTTGTTTTTTATATCCACGTGGCTAATTATGCATGCATAGGGTGTGCACCTCACTTCTCTGATGTGGAACTCGAAGATCAACCTGCACAGCAGAGATAACTCATTATTTATGATGTATGTTTCATAAAACACGGTGGCGCAGTGGTAGCTCTGCTGCCTCGCAGTTAGAAGACTTGGGTTCACTTCCCGGGTCCTCCCTGCGTGGAGTTTGCATGTTCTCCCCGTGTCTGCGTGGGTTTCCTCCGGGTGCTCCAGTTTCCTCCCACAGTCCAAAGACATGCAGGTTAGGTGGATTGGCGATTCTAAATTGGCCCTAGTGTGTGCTTGGTGTGTGGGTGTGTTTGTGTGTGTCCTGCGGTGGGTTGGCACCCTGCCCGGGATTGGTTCCTGCCTTGTGCCCTGTGTTGGCTGGGATTGGCTCCAGCAGACCCCCGTGACCCTGTGTTCGGATTCAGCAGGTTGGAAAATGGATGGATGGATGTTTCATAAAAATAAAATTCTGAGAACCTGCATTATTTACTTACCTGTTTGTTCTAAGACTAACTAAGTCCCCCAGACTCTGTAATGCAAATGATCAGCATTATATACCCAGGGGGCGGTCCCATCCAATGTTGGCTGTTCCAGATCTGGGGGATGTCACTCTAACCTTGCAATGCATTATGTGGCGCTGGGTTAGAAAAGTTGTCCTAAACCTAATTATTAGTAAATAATTCGACGAACAAGGATGAACGTGAATGCAGCAAATTCACGGCAAATAACGCTTTGGAGAAATTTGCTGATCAACACTACCAGTCAAGTGTATCTATCTATCAGAGTATCGTTCTGCACCATAACACCCAATCTCTGAGAAGTGGTCATAACATCAGCCAGATCCTCCCCAGGTACATTTTCAAATTGCTTTTTCTGTGTAATCTTTTCACTCTTCAATCATTGTTAATTGTTTACAATCATATTTAGAATATTGTTCTGTTCAGTTAATATTTGCCAAATTATGTATTTTCTGTTAATTTTATTTAAGTGGCAGTTTATTTTATTATGAAGTGCTCTGGAGTAAGATAAGTTTAATATGTCACTGTCCTCTGTGCAAATCCATCCATCCATTTTCCAACCCACTGAATCCAAACACAGGGTCACGGGGGTCTGCTGGAGCCAATCCCAGCCAACACAGGGTGCAAGGCAGGAACCAATCCCGGGCAGGGCACCAACCCACCGCAGGACACACACACACCCACACACCATGCACACACTATGCCAATTTCAGAAACGCCAATCTACCTAACCTGCATGTCTTTGGACTGTGAGAGGAAACCCGGAGGAAACCCACGCAGACATGGGGAGAACATGCAAACTCCATGCAGGACGCGAACCCAGGTCTCCTAACTGCGAGGCAATAGCACTACCACTGCGCCACCGTGCCGCCCATCTCTGTGCAAATATATTTTATAAATCTGTCTTTTTCTATTCACGTGCACAGTTGACACAGAGCCAGATTTAGCACTCAGGAGTTCACCATATAAGAACTGCTAGGCAAGCATTTTAAGACAAGACAAGTTAGGGACTGATGATCATTGTAAACTATTTCTGTGTGTCAAACTCAGCATGAAATTGTGTCCTCTTTGCCTTGTTTGGAATGGCATGATTCACCTAAGTAGGGGCCTGCACATGAAGAAAGAGTATAAAGCATTGGAACATTGCCCGGCACACCTTTAAAGCCGTCAGATGGATGGTAGATAATGTCATCTGATACTGAAAATCCTTCCAACGCAGTGACGAAAATGGCTCTACACATCGGGCCCCCACTCCCGAACTGGGTTCTTTGCCATTGGCTTCCTTCATCTGTTATGGAGCGTAAGCCGTCATTAAAGAAAGCTATTTATCCTAGGTGATTTTTTACCACCGTATCACCAAGGGAGGGGTATCGCCTTTTAATTTCATATCTATATAGATTCAGGTTATGTAACATGCTGCAATTACAAAAGAACTCATTCCAACAAGGGATACATCTGGCAGCACAAAATAACAAAGGGGAGAGGCCTACAAAATAGATATTACCCCAAGGCAACCCAGAAAAATTGGAGACTTGAAGCATAAAGCCTTAAAGCTTTCAAGTTAAAAAAAAAAAAAAGTAAAAAGTCTTGACAAATGTCTTACCAGGAGAAGAACTGTGCAACTCAAACTGAAGCATATACAAGTCCTACTAGAAATCTTTATAAGTTAAGACTCTAGGCAATCCAAAGCAAATCGCATCAAAAACACAATCTGTATGACATTCCTAAGCAAAAATCTAGAATCCAGAAACAAACAGAGCATATAAAGAGCACAATAATTACAAGAAAAAGAGGGAGCCTTCATCCTGAATATAAGGGATGGGAGCGGCGCCCTAACCATGAGGTAAGGATGACCCCATCTCTTGGGAATCCACCCACAAAATACAAGGTACAAGGCAGACCTAACATGTACACATAGAAACTAAACAAAATAAAATGAACAGAAAATAACTAGAAAAATAACCGAACACAACAATATTATAAAATTGATGGAAAACAATTAACAATAATGAAGAGTTAGCAAAGAACACAAAGAAAATTACTTTACATATGAAAGCGGGGAGGAACCTTGGCTTGATCATAAAACTTGGGCCACAGTCATTTTGTGCAATTTTAATCATCAGCTGAATGGCTGTTTGCAAATTACTTTATTTTGGCACAATACTTGGAAATCTAAATGCAACACATTGCAAATTAAAATACACGAAGAAAACATCTTTTTAAGTAAAACTATTATCATTCCTCTTCGAATTAAAATATACTCTATTTGGTTCTGTTTAACTATACTGGCACATGCATGGGTTTAGTGTGCCTTTTACAAGAATTTATTTTAAGGGTCATTGGGAAGGATTTAGCTGCTACATGGCCACTTAAATGACTTTTCTGTCTGCTGATTCAAAGACAAAGAGCAGGAACAAGAACCATGACAACGCATCTAGCCCCGCCTCACACTCCACCCCTCCAGTCAGCTACAATAAAAAACTTGATGTTCATTTGGAACCAAATTGCACTTGAAGAGACATCAGTGGGCAGAAGAAGCACATTTTCACAATTTTCAGTTCTTACTGTTGGTAGCCAAAACTTTGCCAACAGAAAATGTGTTTGAAGTTGTTAAAATTTAAATAATTTATTAGAATTATTTGCACATATAACTCCACATGAACCACTACTAATGTATTTAGTCAGTCAGTCATTATCCAACCTGCTATATCCTAACACAGGGTCACGGGGGTCTGCTGGAGCCAATCCCAGCCAATGCAGGGCACAAGGCAGGAACAAATCCCTGGGCAGGGCGCCAGCCCACCGCAGGTCACATACACACACACACACACCCACACACCAAGCACACACTAGGGACAATTTAGGATCGCCAATGCACCTAACCTGCATGTCTTTGGACTGTGGGATGAAACCCACACAGACACAGGGAGAACATGCAAACTCCACGCAGGGAGGACCCGGGAAGCGAACCCAGGTCTCCTTACTGCGAGGCAGCAGCGCTACCACTGCGCCACCATGCCGCCCCTAATGTATTCAAATTTTCCTAAAAGTCTGAATGTACTTTCTTTAACTTACTGTTACTTTTTAAACGTAATACGTTATATGAATCTGATTTGACACTACAAAACCAATCTACATTGCATATATATATTTTTTACAAAGGTTAAAACATATTTTATCACAATTATATCTTAAAAAATGGATCAAAGCAGTTGTCACATTAAAAACTTTAATCAGCTTGACTGATCTAGCCAATGCTTTTGCTGAGCTGTTCCATATCCTAAATTTAAATCACAAATCAGACCAATCCATTATAAATTATTAAGAATTATTAGGAAATAGTTAAGAAAACTCTTCCAAATTGTGTACAAATTAAGTTTATCCTGCCCCATCTAGGCCTGGTTTCTGCTTTGCACCTACTGTCGATGGGATGACCTCAGAATTCCTGTTATCTACAACTGGATTATGTGGCCACACTAAAAATGGTTAAAGTTCCTCATAAAGGTCTCCTGAAATAGCTAAAAGTAAAGTGAGACTAGATTTTTTTAAATCACATTTTCTATGGATTTTAGACATGTATAGTGGTAGCCAGTCCAATTCTACACGAAAATTGAAATGCAGTCCTCAGACTTACGTTACTCCTGTTGTCAGCTCTAGTCAGTGCTGAGAAACATGGAAAACAATAATGGCCCTTTTTACATTTTTGAATGCATAGAGGTTGGAATCACAACTTCCACTTATTTCAGCAAATGTATCGAATGGATTAACCTGTTACTTTAAGTTGAAGCAGCAATTATTTCATTTATCTCTCTTGTTTAAATGAAATTCATTGAGGAATGTACTATTCAAGCATCTATTATCAATTAACACATTTAAACACCAAAATGAAAGTGTTTTATGAGGACAGCTAAATTATTCAATCACACAGATTCTTTTCATCACCTGAAAATTAAGGTAACACTCAAAAAAGTTGCTAATGTCTTAACAGTTTCTCTCTCATTGTGAAGAAATTAGCTTAATCCTGTCACTTCATGCCTAGTAAATAAATGTAAATCTTCTATATTGGAGGGAGGACAGCACACAGAAATACTGGTAGACATTTCAAATGAAATTTCTAAACTGTATAGTTTTGTCACTTTCATTTTATATTTCACAACCACCTAAAGTAAAATGATATTATCATGACTTGTACTAAGCGAGCACAATTTCAGGAGTTCAGATTATTAGATTTTAATTAAGATTGTCACAAAATGTTTTTTCTAATAAGATATAGATAATAAATAAAAGCTAATTAATCCTTGATGCCTGATAAATGTACTGACTGATAAACAGCACAGAATTGTAATTCATTTGCCAGCTATCTACGTTTCAATTCCCCCAAGCTTGTCTCCATCAGGTGTCAGCTATAGAGTGCCGCCATAGTGACATTAAGACTTCCTTTGCATTTCCTTTCCACTGTTATGATGACACAGATAGTGGAACATTTCTTCTTATTCCTCATTGACACTAATCATGGCTTTATATATTGTCACACACATGTGCTTGGGAGTCAACCAAAGGGACCAAAAAACGCCAACCTCTCTCTTTTCTCTCCGCACACCAAACACAAGAAATCCTTCCTGTCCCGGCACTGAGGACTTCACTTCCTGTGAACCACCTATAAAAACCCCTCATCCTCCATACCCGATCAGTTCTGTTTTGGACTCTTACCTGTACACATTGTATGCAAATTTAAGCCTTTTGCAACCAGGGAAACTTATATGGGTGGCTGCCCCAAACTTTCGTTGTGTGTCTGGCTATTTATTGCACAATATATATTATTTTATTTTTTATACAGTTAGGTCCATAAATATTTGGACAGAATTCAACTTTTTTCTAATTTTGGTTCTGTACATTACCACAATGAATTTGAAATGAAACAACTCAGTTGCAGTTGAAGTGCAGACTTTCGGCTTTAATTCAGTGGGGTGAACAAAATGATTGCATAATAATGTGAGGCAACTAAAGCATTTTTTTAACACATTCCCTTCATTTCAAGGGCTCAAAAGTAATTGGACAATTGGCTCAAAGGCTATTTCATGGGTAGGTGTGGACAAGTCCGTCGTTATGTCATTATCAATTAAGCAGATAAAAGGCCTGGAGTTGATTTGAGGTGTGGTGCTTGCATGTGGAAGATTTTGCTGTGAACAGACAACATGCGGTCAAAGGAGCTCTCCATGCAGGTGAAAGAAGCCAACCTTAAGCTGCGAAAACAGAAAAAACCCATCTGAGAAATTGCTACAATATTACGAGTGGCAAAATCTACAGTTTGGTACATCCTGAGAAAGAAAGCAAGCACTGGTGAACTTAGCAACGCAAAAAGACCTGGACATCCACGGAAGACAGCAGTGGTGGATGATCGCAGAACCATTTCCATGGTGAAGAGAAACCCCTTCACAACAGCCAACCAAGTGAACAACACTCTCCAGGTGGTAGGCGTATCGATATCCAAGTCTACCATAAAGAGAAGACTGCATGAAAGTAAATACAGAGGGTGCACTGCAAGGTGCAAGCCACTCATAAGCCTCAAGAATAGAAAGGCTAGATTGGACTTTGCTAAAGAACATCTAACAAAGCCAGCACAGTTCTGGAAAAACATTCTTTGGACAGATCAAACCAAGATCAACCTCTACCAGAGTGATGGCAAGAAAAAAGTATGGAGAAGGCGTGGAACAGCTCATTATCCAAAGCATACCACATCATCTGTAAAACATGGTGGAGGCAGTGTGATGGCTTGGATGTGCACTGGGACACTAGTGTTTATTGATGATGTGACACAGGACAGAAGCAGCCGAATGAATTCTGAGATGTTCAGAGACATACTGTCTGCTCATATCCAGCTAAATGCAGTCAAATTGATTGGGCGGCGTTTCATGATACAGATGGACATGACCCAAAACACACAGCCAAAGCAACCCAGGTGTTTATTAAAGCAAAGAAGTGGAAAATTCTTGAATGGCCAAGTCAGTCACCTGATCTTAACCCAATTGAGCATGCATTTCACTTGTTGAAGACTAAACTTCGGACAGAAAGGCCCACAAACAAACAGCAACTGAAAGCCACTGCAGTAAAGGCCTGGCAGAGCATTAAAAAGGAGGAAACCCAGCATCTGGTGATGTCCACGAGTTCAAGACTTCAGGCTGTCATTGCCAGCAAAGGGTTTTCAACCAAGTATTAGAAATGAACATTTTATTTCCAGTTATTTCATTTGTCCAATTACTTTTGAGCCCCTGAAATGAAGGGATTGTGTTAAAAAAATGCTTTAGTTGTCTCACATTTTTATGCAATCGTTTTGTTCACCCCACTGAATTAAAGCTGAAAGTCTGCACTTCAACTGCATCTGAGTTGTTTCATTTAAAATTCATTGTGATAATGTACAGAACCAAAATTAGAAAAAAGTTGTCTCTATCCAAATATTTATGGACCTAACTGTATACACACACACCTATATATCCTACTACTGCTTAGGGCCTCCTATTGCTCTCAAAACAGCCTTAACATGCACCATTACGTTGAAATTCTGGTCCATGTTGACATGATTGCATCATGTAATTTCTGCAGATTTGTCAGCATCACATTGAGGCCGTGAATCTTCCATTCTACCACAACCCTAAAAGTATTCTTTGGGATTCAGATCTAGTCACTGGCACAGCCACTGAAGAACACTGAACTCATTGTCATGTTCATGAAACCAGTTGGAGATGACCTTTGCTTTCTGACATTGTGCATTGTCATGCTGAAAGTAGCCAACAGAAGATAAGTAAATTGTGACTATGAAGAGATGCACATGGTCAGCAACAATACTCAAACAGACCGTGGCGTTCAAGAGATGATTGGTTGATAGCAATGGACCCAAAGTGTGTCAAGAAAACATTCCCAACACCATTACACCAGCACAAGAAGGCAAGGTGTAGGCATGAATTCATGCTGTTGGTTCCAAATTCTGACCCTACCATCTGTGAGCCTCTGTAGAAATCAAGGCAAAGTAAGACTCTCCCAGAACCTTGAGGAAGGAGGTTTGGGTTAGGGGATGATGTTTGATTAAGACTTGTAATGATTCATATACTATAAAAATGTTTTTTCTTTTTTCTCAGCCATAATGCAAGGATTAGAATACACACTGATATCTTCCATCCTCCATAACATTCCACACATAACGACAACTCCATAGAAATATGACAAGATTCTACAATGCCATCCAAATCATAAAGCTTACATAATTAAAACACCACAAATATAGCAGTAAGCACATCAAAGCAACTGTTGTAATCAAGGTTTAGAACCTTTTGTGTTCAGCATTGAACTTGACATATATTTGTGCTTGTATTTGTAATGCTGTACTTTACATTATTTTACCATTCTTCTCACAATGTGTTTGATACTCCATTTTTTGTAAGGTCGCCATTTTTTCTCTGCATGGTTGCACCCACGTTGTTCATTATTGTTATTCCTGTTGCCATTCACACGAAAAATTGAGTCATCATTCCCACCTATAAAAATGTGACTTGTTCGTGACATTTCTTAATTACCAAAACAAACAGCTTCAGTGTTTCAGTTAGGGACGATTTAAAGCAAGAGAACAAACGTTTTTGGTTTTATTGTTTGATCCTCTTTCTAGTCCTAGAGGATGCTCTGTCCAAACTATCGGTATTTTTTCCTTTTCCTTTTCCATAGAATAGACAACGCTGAAAGGCATTGCCTACAACACTTTAGTAAACAGAGGTTTTGCTTGTCTCTCTATTGTATGTTCAGTTTTGCTTATTCAGTTCTTTTTTATTTATCTCTTTACACCTGCCAACCCCATTCATTTCTGTTCTTGCCTCTCCAGCCAGGTGCTTTATTTCTTGATTACACCAACTTGTTCGATCCTCTGTGATGATAACAACACCAATGACAACAAAAGAGAAACCAGATAACCTCATAGGACACAAAACTCTAACCACAAGCTCAAAATCAAATCTTAGTCAGCAATATAACTAACATAGTCACCAACAGCTGCATTATAATTTACACAAGCAACATTTCACATGTTTTTTCTTAGCTGGGGATGAAGGCCATTCTTGGCCTGACAGCTGTATTTTTCACTAGAAACAATCTTTCACAGAGTGCACATATTGCTAATGCAAACTATTTAACAACACAGTGACATAAACATCATCATCACAATCATGTACTGTATGTGTTTAGAGTAGTACTGAGGTGATTGGTAAATACATGCACTGGACCAATGTGCCAACTTTAGCAAAGTGCAATTAAATGCATAACTTAATGCAATCAGAAATTAGTATTGTCCAATAAAGATTTCTTTAAGAATAAGATGTGTCACCTGAACTGGGGCTTTTATACATGATGTCATATCACCATAACCAATATAAATTTTCCAACATGTAATCATTCTGTGACTTTTACAAGAACTAATTTAATGAGGACACAGTGGGACAGTGTTAAAACTTGCGCTGGAAGGCACATGTCTGCCTCTTCTCTACAATGAGGTACGTGCTAACCTGGAAGAAGGCCTATGACACCAGCTATGCTCCACCCATCACCGTACTTCTTACATCCATCATAGGCTGTCATCTTCTGATGTGATGACAACATCTCATTATCCATGAAACACTGATGGATACTCTGGACCTGACTAGAGGCTGTTCATTCCCAATATATTAGAGCATTACAATACTGTAACTGTTATAAGAACAGGCCATTCAAGTCTACAAGCTTGTCCATTCTATCCATCTAAATTCTCTAAAATAGCATCAAGTCAAGATTTGACACTCCCTAAAGTTCTACTCTCTACCAAACTACTTGGTAAATTATCCCATGTGTTTATGGTTCTTTAAATTAAAGAATATTTCCAACAATTGTGTGAATTCCACCCTTAACAAGTTTCAAACCTTGTTCTACTAGCCTTCTTGATAACTTCTGTACACTGTCTTGATGTAAGTAGCCAGGAGTACACTATGATTCCTAGATTTTTCTCATCAGGGGCACTTTAAAGTTTCAGATCACCCATTGCATTGCATTAGGTGCATTGGCGATTCTAAATTCTCCCTAGTGTGTGTGTGTGCGTGCCCTGCGGTGGGCTGCCACCCTGCCCGGGGTTTGTTTCCTGCCTTGCGCCCTGTGTTGGCTGGGATTGGCTCCAGCAGACCCCTGTGACCCTGTAGTTAGGATATAGCGGGTTGGATAATGGATGGATGGATGGATGGAGATATATATATGTAAAATCCTAAGCCTAAAACTGCAACGATTTTATGTGACTTTTTTGTCATGCTTTGAATCGGGCTTATTTTAAAACCTACATTTATATGTTTGGTATCATTCTTTTCAGAATTTATCAAACTTTAACGTGATGTTGTTATATTTTCAGATTCTTATTCTGTTTTTAAATTATAAACTAAAAAATATCAAGAACTCAAGTTCCACGAGATGAGACTTTGTGCCAAGAGATTTAACCACGCCCAGGGCCGGAAATAAAAGACAAAGAGTAGGACAGCTGCTGTACAGGCTTTTAAATGTTCTAAGTGCCACACAAGATGCTGATCACGACCAGCAGCCGATCAAGAAAAGAGGAGGTAAAAAACAAAATTGTATTTGTTTCCCATTGTATCACCATTTAAGAGGGGGTTTCAGAGGAGCAACCATGTCTCCTTGGGGTGCGTTCAGTCCCTCTCTTCACAACACGAGCAGCAGAGATGCAAAGTGGTTGGCGCGTAAACGCAGGCCGGGGGGATGGCAAGCGAAGCGAGCGGGGGTCAAACCCCTTAGTATATTTATATATATTTATATTTATATTTATATATATATATATAGTGGCCTACAAGGGGTGCGCAACTCTCCACACCAAACACAGACAGACACAGGATACAAGCTCATGAACACATGCTTCCCAAATAGTTTCCCACCTGCCCAGCACAGTATAAAAGCACAATAAGTACACAGCAATGCCTTCTTCTTCTCTTTCTCTGTGTCTCTGTCCTTCTGCCTCTACTCCTCCTCCAGCAAGCTTCGTCCCTCTTCTTCCTGACTCTGGCTCCTGAAATGAAGGCAGCAGGCTTCTTTTATGCTGCACAGGGAAGTACTTTCGGTGACCCATTAGCGTAGTGTGGATGCACTTCCGGTTAAGGTGGAAGCCTGACAAAGTAGGACGCTGCAGTCCCTGTAGCACCTCCTGGTGGCACCCAAGGAACCCCACAGAGCGGTGCCGAACTCCAACTCCAATGGAGCCATGTGAGAATTGAGGTACAGCTGCAACTCAGGGGAACAACCATCTAATGCTCCGGGGGGAGATAATGCCCTGTGCATGCTCTCTCCCCCAGTCCTTCCTTTAAAAAGGCACCCCACTACATATACATTATGATAGACCTGTATAGTCATTGTTTTCCCTGTATTTAGAGTTTCTGGGAGAGGTAACAAAGAAGAATGGCTTAAAACTCCTAATACTGCAGGCTTTCTTCTCAGTATGCCACCTAGAAAGATGCCCAGAATCTCCTGGTGGGGATCTGCACCAACTTTAATATCAAATTATTACAGATTTCCTAGCAATATACAAACATAGATTGAGGGTATGCAACATGAATTCCTTGTAAGAAATGAAGGGAGAAGGAAAAAGAAAAAAAGGGAAATAAAGTCTAGGAGAAGACTTTAGGGTTCTAATTTCATTCAAATTCAAAAAAGAAAATCACTGTGTGGGGACTTGTTATCCTGAATCTTTAAAAACTCTTAGGACTCTTATATAATGTTCTTCAAAAGAAGAGATATGGCGTCTACCTTAAGTCAGAAACTCAATGATGACCCTTAATAGGGGGGAAAGTTGAAGCTCCATAAAGTCCTACTCACCACCACACTGCTTGGTAATTTATTCCATGTGTCGATGAAGATGCCCTTGAGTGGTCTTTCTGCATGTTGGTTAATCTGTCTCAGATAATCAAGTATTGCACCTTTAATATGTTTTGAAAAGATTACTGACATTTATACTGCTGCAACTTATTTTGATGAGCAAAAGAAAGAACTAAACCTGTGTGTAACACTAATTCACAAATATCAGGCCAGTTTAGTTCTCATTTAGCATAATCAAAATGTTTTTCAGATGTGGGAGAAGACCGGATAACCCACAGAAAGTGAAAAATGTAAAAATGTGCACTTATTTCAAAAATATCTTTTGCTTCCCATATAGTACCCCATTTTGGCTGAAATCATACCATTATGCACATTAATGATAAGCGAACCCCGCTGACTTCATTTCACCTCGATTTCAACAAAATTTGGAAATTTTTGTTGAACTTCACCAAACTCAGCATAATGCACTGAAGTCAACTGAGAAGGAATAAGTGAACTAGTTTTGAATGGATTATAACAAAGCAATGGTCTTTTAATTGTCCCTAAGAGCAAGCGAAATGTCTGCCAACTACAGTATGTGTGCCAAAAATGTGACTGGTGCTAACAACTACACCACCATGCCTCCCTGAGATAAAATGAATAGAATTAAATATCAGAGCAGTAAAATTTATTACAGACGAGAAGCATGAATTAAGTAAGGCTTGACCCACACATTAGGAACTCACCTGTCTTGAACTGAAAAGTACAGTTTGTTTTTTTTCCCCTAATGCTTTCGCTCATTCACTGCTGCTGCCACCACATAAGAGCAACACCAAAGCATGTCGATTCTTCACTCCTTCCTCTTTGTATCAACTGCATAGCACTCTGGGTAAGACTATTAAAGGGGCAGGCTCACATATTGCACACAAGTACATCCAAAAAGACATAAATACACCGACACATTTACATTTAATGTTTAAATGTAATCATATGTTTTCCACAAATTTTTAGCCCCCTACTAGGATCAGAATTTTAATACTCAGGGGGCTCTCCCATCCAACACTGGCTGCTCCAGTTCTGTGATGTCACACTGACCTCACAAAGCATCCAGGAAAATATCCATCCATCCATCATCCAACCCGCTATATCCTAACTACAGGGTCACGGGGGTCTGCTGGAGCCAACCCCAGCCACCAAAGGGCGCTAGGCAGGAGACAAACCCCAGGCAGGGCGCCAGCCCACCGTAGGGCACACACACACACACACCCACACCAAGCACACACTAGGGATAATTTAGAATTGCTAATGCACCTAACCTGCATGTCTGTGGACTGTGGGAGGAAACCAGAGCACCCGGAGGAAACCCACGCAAACACGGGAAGAACATGCAAACTCCACGCAGGGAGGACCCGGGAAGTGAACCTGGGTCTCCTAACTGCGAGGCAGCAGTGCTACCCACTGCACCATCGTGCCGCCCCCACGAAAATATTCAACAAGAAAAGTCATTGACCATCCCAGCATTTCTGCTGCAAAAAACACTTTGCCAAATTTCACCAATCAACATTAGTGCACATATTCATTTACAGTTTCTGTCTAAATGCCAAAATTAAACTTTGGATTACTGTAAGGTAATTTTTAATTATTATTACAGCATATATTCACTCTACACTACTTCCTCTATGCTAAACTTCAATACAACAGTTTAAGACCCCCTCTCCTACTTTTTGGAATAAAAAGGAAAACTTCTGACTTGACAGTTATAGTCACAGTGAGGCATACTACAGGTGTATTGCCACTGACATAAAGGAGCCCCCATAGCATTTCCAGGCAACAATCTGCTAAATAATTTGTTGGCAGAAAGTACTCAGTGTCAGTGTGCAGCACTGTTCATAATGGCACTCAGTTTTGTCTTCATTCTCTCCTCTACTACTACCTCCAGGGTGTCCCATAACTGAGCTTGCCTTTTTAATTAGGTTGTTGATTTGGTGGGCCTCTCTTAAAGTGATGTTACCAGTCCAGCACACCATATTGTAGAAAATCGCACTGGCCATCATAAAATTATAGAATATGTGAAAGATGACACAGTCCACATTAAAGGAACGCTGTCCCCTAAGTAAAAATAGTCTGCTCTGCCCTTTCTTATATAGTTCCTCTGTGTTACGAGAGAAGACCAACCTGTCATTGATATGGACCCCCAAGTACTTGTAGGAGTGCATCCATTCCCTGAATAGTGACCGGACATAGAGGCTTTTTGGTGCTGTGAAAGTCAAAATCAGTTCTTTGATTTTGCTGATGTTAAGTTGCAGACAATTCTATAGGCACCAAGAAACAAAGTGCCCACCTGACTCCTGTACTGTGTCTCGTCTTAAGGATATTTAAACAAACTAGTTGTAGGGTGCATGGTGGCACAGTGGCTTCCTGCACCAGGCCTTGGATTCTCTCGTTGCATTTGCACATGTTTTTTCAAGGTATTCCAGTTTCCTACTACATCCCAAAAATGTGGTAATTATACTGATTAACAGACCTACATTGATGCCGTATAAGTCAGGATGATTGAACGGGGTTGATTGCTGCCTCATGATGGTGTAATAATAATAATAATACATTTTATTTATATAGCGCCTTTCCCATGCTCAAAGCACTTACAGAATATAATAAAGAACGGCAGAATATACAGTATATAGCATTGTACAAACCAGATAAATAAATAAAGAAGATTAAGATAGTAAATTCTGAAAAAAAAACAGACAACATAATTGATGGTCTCGCACACACATACAGGTTACATTGGCATCTTGACAGAGAAGTAAACTGAGAGAAAGGTAATAAAGTCAAGTAGAGCTAAAAGCCTTCCTGAACAGATGAGTTTTGAGTTGTTTTTTAAAAGAATTCATGGAGTCAGCTGACCTGATTAATTTCGGTAGGTCATTCCAGAGTCTGGGCGCTATACAGCTGAAGGCCCTGTCACCCATGGAGTGTAGATTAGTGAGGGGCACAACAAGATTACCAGAATCAGAGGACCTTAGTGGGCGGGCAGGCACATAGTGATGGAGAAGGTCACTGATGTAGTTTGGTAGTTTGTAGTGTAGATTCTAATCCACCTGTGACCCTGCCTATTCCAGCATGCAGGATTAGATTGGATGATTTTTTTACATACTGTACTCTTACTACAAAAGTCAGTAAAGAAAGACTTGGTAGACACCAGAGTGTTTAAGTTTCACATTCTCTGAACTTTTGCATGCAGGCCTTCGGATCTGCTTCACTCCCCCGTCTTACCATAGTCTGTCATGCAGTAAAAAAGGCGTCCTTCACCCCCAGTAGAGCAGCATTCTTCATCACACAGATACATGTAGGATTGTTTTATTTGTACAAAGATCGAATGTCTACTATCAGCCCACGTCTCTCTGAATAATGGAGGTAAACTAAAACAATTACAATACTGAAACAGTAAGCTTTTCATGCAAAGTCATGCTTTACTCTTGGATAAAACTGCTTACTTGCACGCATTTCAGCAGTTTACCTATTACTTCACATATCACAGCCTTCTGAACTTGTTAATTCCTAAACAGATTTTCCTTCATGACACGCTGGGGTTTTCTCACTTGCCAACTGCACTGAATAAAAGCTTACAAGAAAAAAAGGCCTGAGGATTTCACAGTGCAAAAGGATCATCAGCTCACACTTTGAGTCATATTCATGAGCATCAGCCATCAGGCTTTTAATGTGCTCCATTTTATTGGTTTGTTATAAACCTCCTGCCAACTTCCTGCGCTAATATGCTGGCACATGAGTGGCGCCATCCATGAAGGATAATGCACGCAATTAACATTCAACCCAGTCCCAAGGCATGCAGCTACTCTGGTAGTTTCAGGTAAAATGAAATCTGCTAGACAATTTGCAGCTTTGGATGCCATTAAAAGCACAAGAAGAACATGGAGATAATCAAGATTTTTATGCAAATTAAGATACAAAAATATGCTAAAGGGCTACAAAATTAAGTTTTTTGTAAAATTTCAAGTGCTTTTTATTAATGCCCTAGATTGGATCTTAGGCTATTACAAGGACTTACTAATCTCCATGTGTGCTAACAGTTAAAATGTTTCTAATGTTCAATGCATTTCACAGTATTTTTCCATTACAATTAAAATTATTCTGAGACACGCTGCATTATTTTATATAATGGCAGAACACTGGTACACTAGCAGGCACTGTAGTGTAAATGTCCACTGCCTTTGAGGAGTTTGCACATTAGCCCTCTATTAGGTGTGGGTGATGTGTTTTCATGGTGTTAGGCAGGGTTGTTTCCTGCTCTGTGCCCAATACAGCCATGAACTCAAAATTGAATTATGCAGCCTCAGAAAATGAATGGATGCATGAACTGTGGATGAGGACAAAGAAAACATCATAGAATTTTTTTGTCTATGGGAATCCAGGACTCCCAACAACAGACGACAAAAGAAAATATGTTTGTGCAAGCGTGTGCGCCTGTGTCCAATCAAGGACTGATTCTTGCTTTGTATCCATAGCTTCTGAGATAATCTTTGCTCCTAGCAATGATGAAATAGATCAAGAGCACCAGATTCCTTGGAGTACACCTGACAGCTGACCTTACTTGGTCAATTAACACCACCTTCATGGCCAAGAAGGCACAGCAACGTCTCCACATCCTCCTACAACTGAGAAGAGCAAGAATGCCTTTCCCATCATTCTCACCATATTCTGCAACGGCACTATGACAGCATTCTGACCGGCAACATCAAAATCTGTGTTGGGAACTCCGGCATCTGTGACCGCAAGGGCCTACAATGGATAGAATCATTGGGACCTTTCTACCCTTCATTAAAGACATCTTTATGAAGTGTTGCATTTACAAAGCTTACAGCATTGTGGAAGAGTGCTCCTACCCTTCCCATGGTCTATTTTTCCCACTTCCATCTTGTAGAAGGTGTAATAGCATTCAAACCAGTTCTGCTAAGTACTGCAACAGTTTCTGCCCTTTGGCTGTGTGAGCTCTGAACTCTGTGCTGCATTTCCTGCCCTTAGATCTGCTCCTAGTAGTGTATTTATATGCCGTATAAATTGTTACTTCTGTTGTTTTTATTATTAGTTGTTGTTATTATTTATTTATTTATTCATACCACTGCATGCTATATGTCACATGCTGATGGTATGACAATAAGCCAATTGACTTGACTTGACTAATGGAAAAAGTAGGCTAAGAAAATAGGAGAATGGACTTTACATATCCATCTGGTCATTTTCTGTGCCTCTTACTCTTATTCAGGTTCATGGAAATACTTTAATTATCAATTCTTAATTCTTTTTAGAATCACAATTTCCCACAGTTGTCTTGTGCAAGATGAATTATTGATTAATTGCTTAATTTAAACAAAAAAATAAGATTTGTTTTTTATATTTTAGATATTTATTTCACTTTTTTCTTAATCAGCAATTCAATTAGACAATCTGTGTAATTATTTCCTCTCTATTTTAGAGTAACTGCAATGCAATTGGCTGAAATGTTAGTTCAGTGGTCCATGCTGCTCCCTCATTGACCAAACATCCTGAGTTCAAATCCCATGCCTGTCTATAGTCTGTGTGTAATTTAGCATACACATTTATTCACAGTGACTTATAAAATATAAGTGGATGAATACCTAAATGAGAAAACCACACAAGTACCATAAGAGTAGCAGTGTGCTGGCAGCACATATTCAGAAGGCTATGTCCTTGTACTGCCTGAATTGTCAACACAGGTTGAGTTCGTTTGAGCAGTAATAATCATTCAGGAGCTGACAAACAACCAACTCAATAAAACACACTTAAACATTCATTACATTTTGTAGGTAACTGATCTTGATTGACCTGAACTCTTTACCAGACGCAAGAGTCAGAGAAGATCTGAATGGCCTTATGTTTTAGTCTAGAACAGTAGACTGAATTAACAATATCTTTGCAAAAGGACGAAGGTCCAAGTCTTTAGAGTACTGGTGTTCCTGCATTGCTCTATGGTTGCAAGACATGAATGCTATCCAGTGACCTGAGACGAAGACTGGACTCCTTCGGTACTGTGTCTCTTCAGAGAATTCTTCAGTAGCGCTGGTTTGACTTTGTGTCCCAAATGAGGCACATTACCTGCATTGTGAGAGAGCATCAGTTACAGCACTACGGCCATGTGGCATGATTCCCCGGCTCACAAGATCCTCATTGATGAGGACCCAAGTGGCTGGACTAGGCCAAGGGGATGCTCAGATAACACCTGGCTGCGGCAGATAGATGGTCATTTCCAGGAGGTGGGAATGCGCTGCATGTATGCCTGGGGGGTTGCCAGCCAGGATCCCAAGCTGTTTTGTCATGTGGTGAGTGCGACAACATGCTGTACCTGTGCATGCTCGCCAGCCTGCCCTAACCTGACCTGATGTTGGCCACAGTGATTTTATAGACCATGGGTACCATTCTCTCACTGCTTCCTGTGCTTAGCAAGACAAAAATGGAGAAGGTCAAAAATAGGCTTGGGTAAAATGGTTATTGCTTCTTAAACATACTCTGAACTTCTATATGAGAAAAAAAAAAACCAGACTCATATGTGCTTTCTCGACCTAAAGATGGGTTGATATGCTGTGTGATGGTGATGGAATTGAATATAGATAGATAGATAGATAGATAGATAGATAGATAGATAGATAGATAGATAGATAGATAGATAGATAGATAGATAGATAGATAGATAGATAGATAGATAGATAGATAGATAGATAGATAGATAGATAGATAGATAGATAGATAGATAGATAGATAGATACTTTATTAATCCCAATGGGAAATTAATATGCCCAGAAACTTGAAATTCTCCATTCCCTACAAGAACTGATCAAGGATGTATACATGTGGTGGGGCAGGTCTTTTGTTTATTTTAGATTATTTCAGAACAGCTAATCAACCTGAAGCTAAGAATTTTTGGATATGGCCAGTACATGGATGGGAGACCAACCAGGAAAATCTGAGTTGCTGCTGGAAGAGGTGTTGGTGAGGCCAGTATGGGGCTCTTATCCTGTGGTCTGTGTGTGAATCCCAATACCTCATTGAAGTGATGGGGATACTGTGATGTAAAAATATGCACTGTTCCTCAGATGAGATGTAAAAATCAGTCCTGACTCTTTGTAATCATAAAAGATTCCTGGACATCTTTTGAAAGCAGTAGTGTGTTTCTTGGTGTCTTTGCTAAATTACCCACCATAGACAGGTCATTTAGGCCCACTAATCAATCCCTGCCCCTGATTGGTTAACTATCCCTCTCAGCCCTTCACCATCTAATAGGTCATATGTAATCGGAATCAGAACTAGAATCACTTTATTGTTGGCATGTAAAACGTACCAGGACTTTGGTTAGGTGCACAACATGGGATGCAAGACATTACCAACTCAAGGCAACACAGTTTCAACCCACCATTTACCCAACAATGTGCAAACTAAAATACAAATACTACAGTTTCTTGAAAGAAGACATTTACAAACTTCAATAGTATCCTCAAATTAATAGAAAAACTATACTAAATAATCTAAATATCAAATAGTACAAGTTGAGCAAATATGAAGTGTTTACAAATAGACAAACAGCACAGTTCCCATTTATACGCAGCAAAAACAGTTAAGAGTAAACCTATGTAAGTTTATTTAGGTTCTGAATAATCTGAGGAAAGAAGCTGTGGAGGTGGTGTGTAGTTCAGGTTGCAGTTGACCTGTACCTCTACTGTGATGGCAATTTAATGAACAGATGGCTGCTGGGGTGAGTGGAGTCAGCTGCAATCTTTCCTGTGCTCTTTTTCACTCTGGCGATGAATAGATCTTTTAATGTTGAGAGACAACAGCCAATGATATTCTCAGCTGAACAAATCACCCACTGCAACCGAGTCTTAGAAGGAAACCAAACGGTGATGGAGGAGGTCATAATACTCTCGATGATGAGTGCACTGGTGCAAGTATGGCTGCTGTTACATTATCCAGGTGGATTCTGAACGATGGTGGTGGAGGTTGAAGTGGCTCCAAGCACTCTATATAAAACACTGAATAGCTGGAAAAGTACTATATAAATGTATTTGTTATTATTATTATTGTTGTTGTTGCATATTTCTTTTAAATAATTCTTTTGAAGTCACTCTGCAAAAGGTTCAATATATATACATTTATTTATTCAACTGATCCATTAGAGAGAGAGAGAGACAAGAGAAATCTGCCTTAAACTTAATCCTCTCTGGCTAACAAATGCATTCTTTCAGGTTTTATAGTCCTTAGATAAGAAAGACAGCTAGAAAGCAATTAACCATTTTATGTACAGTGAAAGAACAAAAAAGAAGAGAAAACAACTTATCATATGTTCAAGCCTGTGCCATCTTTGGGAGAGGATGGATGTGGGCCTTTATTCTTTTATACATATGATTAAAATGGAAATGAAAATATATGAAAAATTAAAAGGTATATTAGAAATAATTTCCTTCACTGCATCCATTATGAAACAGTTCACAGTAGGTTGTTTCCCCATAACCAAAACAGTTTTGAGAGAGACGCTAAGAATCCTATAAAAATATACCTTACTAATTAGAGCCATTTAGCTTCAAGAGAACATGATGGACACACCAGTTATGCACTGAATCTGTTTCACGAGGTAAATCAAACATCCAGTGGCTGTAATATTACAAGCTGTGACCAATCACAAAACATTTTTGTAGCCAACAGATTCCCACAGCATAGACAGTGTCAGAGCAGAAGATCAGGCCACAAACTCCAGCAGAAACGACGAGTGATTAAAGTAGTGACCTGGCATTTAACTTCTCCAGCCCTCACTTTGTCTTTACGTTACAGCTGAGGTTATCTTCTCCCTTGAGCTTTCCTTACAGTCTACCTAACCACATTTATGAAGCATCCAACCTGTTTGCCTTTTATAGTAAATCTAGTGTGAATATAAAACATATTAGGCAATTGCATATTATCTATCTTTGTGTTCTTTGAGTACAGTCTAAGCAGATTTACAATGAATAATAATATATTATTATATAATAATAATATTAATATAGTATGGCTGATTACAGCAACCACTGCCAGTCTGCTGAAAATCTAGATCTCAACAGTGTGACTCTGGGCAATTCATTTAAGTGACACGTGTGCCAATTGGAAACAACACAACTACAGTATATATTGTGAGGAAAAGCCTGGCAGGCAAAACATTGCCAAGGACAAGGCAGCCAAAAGTCCTGGATAAAATCTCCAGAGATGAGGCAAGATAGCCACTTGAGTAGGGAGAGAACTCCTTGCTAGGTGTGTTGTGTGCACTGACAGAACAAAAGTGAGAGTGACTTGAAGCCTACGTTTCAATGTTCACCCAGGATGATAGAGAACAGGAAACCCAGCAGACATTGCATGCACTTGATCCTCTGCTTAGAGGTGCAGTAAGCCCTTGAACATACAGTTTTAGGCTTCAAATTGTAAAACTTCTATTCCTTCAGTAGGGCAGGTAGCACAGATCCCACCTGTTAAAGTTCAGGAACCCATGAAGCAGCTAGAAGGTTAGAACAGTTAACAGAAATAAAACCTAACAAAGAAAACAGAAATGAAATGCAAAAAGGCAAAATACAACAACCCAGAGCGAGACCCACATAAAAACATGACACAAAAAGGGGGCTGAGAAACAGAGTGAGTTCCAGAACTTATGAGGTGGACCCACCAGGCTGACAACATTCAAAGTCTATTGTTTAGTCAATTCATTTGGTCCTTTATTTTCTCCCTTTATTAACCCCTGGGTGCTTTATATTATTAATAAGCACTCTTTTTTATTCATTTGGTCTTCTTGGCATTATTTTGGGTTGGAAAGGTCATTATGAGAGTAATCCCTGTATATATACAGTATGCTTAACCAAATTAATTTTACTCTTTACCTGTAAGCACCTGAATATACTGCTCACAATTTTTGTATAGTTGCTTTCCACCTGAGTAGAAAAACATTAAATACAGCAAACTGTCAAAGACCTGATTCATGCAATATTTTACTCAATAAACTATTCATACTTTTCCCAGGTGTTCTTAATTCCTACCATAATAAGACTTCCATCCATCCATCCATTATCCAACCCACTATATCCTAACTACAGGTTCATGGGGGTCTGCTGGAGACAATTCCAGCCAACACAGGGCGCAAGGCAGGAAACAAACCCCGGGAAGGGCGCCAGCCCACTGCAGATAATAAGACTTTTATACCATAATATTTTCTCTTATATCCTCATTTCAGCATTCTTATTGTCATTCCATTGTCGTTTTGGATGTAGTTTTTATACTGTAAGAACTGCCCAGTTGCTAACAGATACCTCTTTGCCATTTAACCAAAGGTAAAATAGTTGATAAAATTAAGGAGACAAGGTGTCTTTGTTGCCATGAATGAAAATGTCACACTCGATAGCTGCAGAGAAAATGTATCTCCTCACAGTTTCTGTCTCACTGACCTCTGTTACCAGAGGACATGCCGAGTACCATTAAAAAGACAAATGCTTAATAACTGTTTTGCATCACATTTCCCAATAGTTCTCAAGGCTCAGTGACTCTGCTGAATATGGTAGCTGTTTTGTAGTTGTGGGTCTGTAGCAAGCTAATGTTTAGTTGATGATCTGTATTTAAATGATCATTAGTCTTCTGTGTCAAGAACTCATCTGTTCATAATACTCAGGTCCTCTAAATTTTAATGTCCCTTTGAGAAATGTAAAAAAACGAATGCATGAAGGACAATTGTTTCACCAAACCAATTAAGCTCCACCCACAAAAAGATTTCCATTCTAGCCAGCATATACCAGTGTCGTCTTTGACTGCCACATTCACTGTGGGCTGTTGGCCAAATCACACAGGTACAGTATGTGTGGATAATCAGTGAATTTCATGCTACATGAAGCTAAAACTCTTATCAATATTTTTATATACATCAAAAGGTATAAAATAATGAAAATGTATAGTACAGTACATGTACACACCTATATATAATGCTTATGCCATATTTAAATTGAAAATCTGTCTCACTGTGATTGGCCCAGGCATTATGCAATTAGCCAGGCTAACTGGAAAGGAAGTTGATATTTTTCAAATAAGTAAGCACACTGAAAAGAGCTCATGTAGGTCCAGGCAGACACATTGGCCAATCTGTCATTGACATGCATATCTACATTAAGTATATCATGTATGTGTATCTCTCTCTATTATAAAAAAAATCTTGCGATGAAACAAGACATTTTTCCTGCGACGAGATGTGATCTTGTGAAGAGAGACAGAGACAGAGACACTTTCACGTCCCGCGAGACGTTCAAGTCACGTCATACCTACAGCCTTTGGTAGCAAGTCCCATGATACAAATGCAGAGAAGGTTAGAGATAATGGAAGTAGGAAAATTTGAAAGTCTCAAAAAAAATGAGTGAAAAGATTACATTAGCACAAACAAACGGAAAATATTACTCTATGAAATAACGGAAAAAAGAGATCGAATAGTGTTTGATGATGTCTGGGGGAGAAGAGAGACAAGGCAGTGAGACAAAAGGACTGCTGCTGTACAGGCCAAAGTAGAACTTCGTAAAGAATTTAAAAATGTTGGCGCGATACACATGCAGAGCAGGTTAGAGATAATGGAAGTAAGAAAATTCGAACGTCTCAAAAAATGATAGTAAAGATCACATTAGCGCAAACAAACGGAAAATATTACTCGGTGAAATAACAGAAAAGCGAAAAGAGATTGAATAGTGTTTGAGGATGTCTGGGGAGACAAGGCATTGACTTTTAAATGTTTGTAGTACTGCACGAAATGCAGATCACGCCACACAGGAGCAGCAGCAATCCAGCAGCTGATTGAGCAAAGAGGAGGTAAAAAAAACAACTGTTATTTGTTTCCCATTGTATCACCGTTTAAGAGGGGTTTCGGAGGAACGACCACGTCTCCTTGGGGTGCATTCAGCCTCCCTCTTCACAACGGCGCGTAGTGCTGGCAGGGAGGGGGAAAGGGGTAAGCGAGCGAAGCAAGCAGGGGGCAAAGCCCCCTAGTATTATATATAATAAAGTTACTAAGGTTTATTCACTGAAATGCTTTTATTTTTGCTATTAAAGCATATACTAGCAGGTGTAAATTGAAAAAAGCATGGTGAGCTAAAAAAGCAAAGGTGTTGGAGCTAAATATTGAGATATTAATATTAACTAAAATAACAATAATAAAAATCCAAAGAATGCATACAGAAGTAAATGCATTACATGTACTGTAACATTGACATGGCAGCACAGAAATGGCATAGTTAATGCTAAGTGGAGCTCAAAAGTTCTCCCTTTGTCCATGTAGCTTTTCTGTCTACGGCTTTGTCCACATACTAAGCAGCTTAGGCTGATTAGTGGCACTCAGTCAATGGGGTGTATGCATGGCTGCACCATGTTTGGGGCTTTAAACACAGTCATGTTGCCAGGAGAAAATGTGTTCTGTGCAAGATGTTATTGTAATTTAAGGATTCAGAAGATGGATGGATGGATGGATCATAAAAGCAAGGTGGACATACTCATCCATACTGCTGGAAGACAACAATGGAAGATTCAAAACAAAAGTGACACTAATTTTCTTGGTTTGTTGTTGGTAATTAATAACTTCCATTTTCTATGAAAAATGCAGCCATTTATATTCTCACTGTTTAAAATTTTATGTTTTTTCCTATTTTAATTGTATTACAAATCCATCTTCTTAAATTATGTTTGATTTTCAAGGCATATTTGGTGAGAAAACCTGAAATTTCCCATGAAGCAGTGAAGCCTAGATCCTGACCCTTGAGGCAAACCCCAGCAGGCATCTCTTTGACCATCTGGAAAGATAAGCCATGCACATGTTCATTGCCCTTGTAGTTTACGCCATCTAAGCAGTATTCCAACATGGGGGGGTTGGCTTTGTGTGAAGTCATAATAGCAGTTTATTTAAAACAAAACAATCCTGTCCTATTTCTCTCCCTGTTTTTACTTTTCACTTGCAGTAATGCCTTTATTACTTTTTTTGTCTTAGTAGTAACTTTGTGGATGTCATCTTACGAATCCTTTAGTATTTCATTAACCCTTTCCCACTCTCATTTTCTTAGGAAATCAGCACCACTTTGATTAGAATAGGAACTGAAAGAGGACGAAAAGAAGCAGCCTCAAAAATGACAGACTCCAGCATTAGACCATCATACAATTCCACCATGAGCACCTGCACTGTGGTAAACTGCAGAAAGCCTAGAGAGGAGCAGCTTGACAGAGTGGCTTAGTTTGATTTTTATGCAGACTATGAGGCCCCACAAGGTTATTCTTCTTAAGATGTGGTGCTCCCTCTTTATTGTCATCTGGTTTTATCTTACTGAACCTTACAATTGAGGCCTATAGAAAGGAAGACAGTAATACTCATCTCATATCATCTCATTTCATCTCATTTTTTTGAAACTGTTTTTCCTGGTGATGGTCATGGTGGCAGCAGGCTTAACAAGTCAAGCTAGACTTCCCTGTGCCCAGCTACAGATTCCAGCTCTTCCTGGGGAATTCCCAGGTGTCCCGAAGACAATCAAGAGACACCATTCTTCCAGCATTTCCTGGGTCTACTAAAGGGTATCTGCCCAGTAGAACATGCCCTGAGAAGGTCTAGGGGGGAGCAGCCCGAGGACATCCCTACAACAAGCCCAAACCATCTCAACTGGCTCCTCTCGATCTGAACAAGCACTGACTATAGTCTGAGGCTCTCCCAAATCGCTGAGCTTTTTGTCTTATCATAGATTGTCAGCCCTGCCTCCCCTAGAAAAAAACTCATTTTTGCTACTTGTACTCGTGATCTCATTCTTTCCGTCTGTTGTGTCTATGAAGTAAACAGTTTCTCATTTACTAGAATGATCTTTATTTTTTCAAGCTCGAAGTCACAAGAACCAAAAGCATGCATCATTCTCACACATGCGCAAAAACATATACGCTCACTTTCCATGTGCGAATGTAATTATTATTACAAAAATTATGTTATCCAACACAGACATTGCCCACAGCTTATGACCATGGGTGAGGATAAGGATGTACATTGACCGGTAGGCCGAGAGTTTTTCTTTAGACTCAGCTCCTGGTTCATCACCATGGATCAGTACATTGAACATTAAAGTACATTTGAACAATCTAAAGTTTGCCAGTCCTATCCACCTAATTCTTCCAAAATAAAATCAAGTCTAGCTTTAAAGGCTGATAAAGTCCTACTGTCTATCACACTACAACTTATTCTGTGTGTCTATGGTTGCCTGTATGAAGAAAAATATCCTAAGCTTCATATGAAATTTACCCTTAACAAGATTCCAACTGTGTCCCCATATTCTTGTTAAACTCATTTTAAAGTAACTGTCTTAATTCTGTATTCATTCTCTTCATAATTTTAAACACTCCTGTCATATCACTTCTTAATCTTCTTCTCTGGACTTTTCTAATACTTCTATGTCTTTTTTTGTAGGCCTGAAGACCAAAACTGGACACACAGTTATCCAGATGAGGCCTTACAAGTGAATTATAAAGCTTGATCATAATCTCCTTTTACTTTACATATCGTGATATATAACCTAACATTCTGTTAGCCTTCCTAACGACTTCAGAACAATGTCTTGAACTTGATAGTAACAAGTCAACTATGACTCCTAAATCCCTTTCATAAGGCATACTTTAACTTTTCAGTCCTTCCATTGTGTATTCAAACCTAACATTTTTACTTCCTACTTGTAATACTTTACATCTACTGACATTAAACTTCATCTGCCACAAATTTGCCCAAGCCTCAATTCAATGGATTCCAGATTATCTGCCAATCCACCTATCTTGGTACACATCTGCAAACTGAACCAGCTTGTTACTTATATTCCTATCCAAATCATTTATATATATATCAAAAATAGCAGCAACCCTAGCACTAACCCCTGAGGGACACCACTCTTAACATCACCAATTTCAGATAAGGTTACCTGCATCATAAGCCTCTGCTTCCTGTGTTTTACCCAGTTCTGCACCCATCTATACTGTATATATCTGAACTCCCACTTATTTTAGTTTGATGTCCAAACTCTCATATGAAACCTTATGAAATGCTTTCTGAAAGGCAAAATAAATATATCATATGCACCACTTTGATTGTATCCTTTTGTTTTTTCCTCATAGAATTGCAGCATGTTAGTTAAACATGACCTCCCTCATTAGAACCCATGCTGTTTGGTCAGTAAGACTTGTGTTCTTGCCATGTGTTGCTCAATCAAGGAGTGCCCACAGAACAGTTTTCCAATCTACATATCGATCTCTTGTACCCTTGTTCCATCACTTGTGAACAAGATCCTGAGATATTTGAACTCCTACACTAAGGGTAGTTATTTCTTCCTCATCTGGAGAGAGCAATCTACTCTTTTCAGAGAGAGAACCATGACTTCAGACTTAGAGATAATGATCCTCATCTCTTCTGCTCCACACTCTGCAGCAAATTACTCAAGTGCATGCCTAAGGTCACAGTCAGATGAAGCAAAGAGAACAATATCATCTGCATAGACCAATAATACTACCCCTAGCCTCTCCAACTGGGCAGTACTTTAAAATGAATTACCGGATGATGTACGAGGGTGGCACATTAGAGCAGTACTCTAGGAAAATGGTCTGCAAAGTCAGTTCTGGAGGGCCGTAGTGGCTAACGGTTCAGTTCCCACGTGACTGCTTAATTTGAAACTAATCCTATATGGCTTGTTAGAGTTTCATTTTCCTATGTCAGGTTGTTCTTACATTGTAGATTTTGTTTACCTTTCTAAGGATACCATCCAAATGATTTGTAGATTGAAGCAGATGAGCAATTATCAGCCCTTTGTGTTTTCTCTTCAGTTTCCTTCCAAAAAATTATTAAACCAGATAGTTCATGATGAACTCATACTTTTGCAAATGGAAGCAAGTTAGATGGAGAACTGCTGGTCTCTTTGTCATTTGCATTTTATAACTAATAAGGAACAATTAAAAAACAATTAAAAATGGAAGAACTAAAATGACGCATTAAAATGTTGCTTGAGTAATAAGTGCTTCAACAGCAATAATTGACTTCTCATTAAGAAATTGGGATGGAACAAAAATCTGCAGACAGTACTACACTCCAGACACCTCCTAGAGTCTTCGGTTCAAATCCTAGTCTGGACTGTGCACATCCTATACATCTGTGTATTTACTCCATTTTTTCCCCCACTTTCCAAAGACTTGACTCTAAATAGGCCACATATGAGTCGTTATGCCCTGCAAATAACTAGTACCTCATCTACGGTTGATTCATGTCTTGTATTCAATGTTGATAAGACGGGCTTTGGCCCCTGCATCCCTAAACCGGTTCAGAAAATGGGGTTTAGTACAGAAAATAAATAAAAACTACCAGTATGAGTATGGTTAGAAAATAATACTAGTATTTGTCTTTTGTCATTCACAGCAACTGTTGTAGATATCAGTTGCATTATTTTTGTACATCATTCGATGACATTGTATCGGTGCATTTTGATATGCCTCATGTTGCTATTAAATACTGAAGGGGAAAACTGCTCCTCCATCCTTTATGTTTATACCTTTCATTGTTGATGGCCACAGCCATTTTGGACTCGCAGTCTATATACTACGAAGAGGTTGATGTAGGAATAAATTGCTTTTTTACATCTACTCATTTTCCAAGCCAAATGAGTTGTTAATAAATGTCAGATCTCCCAGGGGATACCTCAAGCAAATGGCCCTCAGGTTTTGCATACCTCAGCAATTCTGAAGCAGTGAGCCTCTGTCAGAAATGGCCTTAACACCATCATGTGCCAGGAATCCACGGGTCTTACAGTTTTACTGTAGTAAAAGCTTCAAATTAAGTAGCACAAACAGTTAAGTTGTTGTCTCTGAGGCTGAACGAATGAACCAAGCCTAAGCTTATGGTGTATAAGATTTCCAATAGCAGTCAAATGCACACTATCAATTCACTTCATGTCTGAAAGGGAAATCTGGTTATCCATTTTTCTTTTCATGGGTGATGGCAATTGATTGTGGAAAAGCCCAGACTGAATACCAGTTCTCAAATGTCATTATCGGATCTGAAATTGAGACTTTTACAATGTGCAGACCATAATGCATGGCGAACACCTCAGTAAGTCCTCTCGCAATATCTGTAGCATTCCACTGGTTTCTTTTTACAATGATAAAACGCAGAGATCACAGCACAACAGCATATTGCATTTCAGTTTAGCAGGCTGTAATAAGAATTGATGGAGCTGCACATTTTAACAGGGAGACCAATTTATTAGGGAGAGGATGGGCCTAATAAAATTGTACAGTGTCGCACGTGTGAATAGGAGGCAGCTGAAGGGCTTGGAGAATAATTGTGCCCAGGGGGTGGCAGGGTGCACTAATGCTTTTTCTAAGTTCCCTGCAGACCTTTCCCGGGAAATCCTACCAGAAAGCACTGCCTCGACTACAGACACGGCACTTCTGGTCCCGGCCCCGAGGACGACATCACTTCCGCCAGACCTCCTGTAAAAACTCACTCCCTACCTCTGGAGGGCAGTTCTGTTTTGGACTCAGCCTTGTAAACTGCTTTGCACTTACAAATGCTTTACTTTTTGCAGCCAGGAACATATTACACGGGTGGCTGCCCCAAACCTTTCTATGTCTGAAGTCTCACCTTGTTACAACAGGTTCACTTCTAGATGGCTGCTTGTTCTTTAAAAATCCTCTTTGTTGTAATCAAATAAATTTTACTTATGGTCTAAAGTTTGTTTTTATGATCACATTGGATGCTGCAAAAATATCTGCTTTCTGTTATATGGCAGTGTAAAGATCCCTGTTTTTACTTCAGACTGACTTGTTAACAATTGTGAGCAGCTTAATGCAGTAGTTAGATCAACTGCCAGACAGCTCTAGTGCTCTCAGTTTCATGCCCATCCTGTACATGGTTTGCATGGAGTTTGCACTTTCATCCTGTCTCTGGTGGGATTTCTATCAGGTACTTTGGTTTTTCCCCATGTTCACAAGACATGCCTGCTTTGTTAATTGGAGGCTCTACACTGATCTCATGTATAGCAGTTTGGGTGGGTGTGAGTGTCTCGTCTTGGACTGGCACCCCAGCCAGGGTGCTGTTCCTGTCTTGTGGTTGATGCTTTTAATGCAACGAGAATGTGTAAAGTCTATCATCTCATTAATTACACTGGTCAGCACCAAAATCATCCTGTAAAAAAAATTACTGCACTTTATAGATTTAGGTATCCTGAATCAATTTATGAAATTGGGATTTCTTTATGACAAATCATTTCTGCAAGATACCCGATTCAGTGTAAAATGCTGTTTTGAAAAAAAGAAGTTATGTTTGCTTCATGACATTTAATTCTAAGAATATTATTTGAAGAATATTTTTAGTTGAAAACATTAGTTGAGGTGGAAACAAGCCAAAATCAAATATTTGCTACACATTTTCTAGAAGGGTCTATGTGTTTTATTTTCAAGAAGAATCAACCCCCACCCCTGAGAAAGAGAGCTAGGCCAGCAGAGTAAAACTTTAAGCTAGTAAAAATAAGTAAAAAGATAAATTAATAAATGAATAAAGATAGAGTAAAAAAAATAAAACAAATTGTTTTTTAAATGGCTTTTACAGAAATATGCAAGGTCAGGATTATCCATCCATATTCTTGACCAAGCAACAGGTAAGCAAACGGTAAAAGAATATACAGGCTTCCTTTATTGGAAAAACAGCATGTGCCACGATTTTTTGGGGAATACTAAGGTATAAAACTACAAGGAACTAATTGAAGAGCTTCTATTTTCATTCCTAGCACTTGGGGGCAACATGTCTTTACAAATCCATTTCTGTAAGTCTTATTTGGATTTTTCCTCCCAATAAAAACAGGGTGGTCTCTGAAGAACATGGAGAGAGATTCCACCAAGACATAGTTCAAATGTCGTTTCAAAAATATATTTTTTTGTTTCTGTATAAGAACATTTTTTTTTCATTTTAAACCTCATCTCTCAATTACTGGATGCGATAGTACTAGGGTGTTGTTACCGTGTTAGCCATTATGAATGTACTGAAAAGTCAAGCAAAATGACACCTTTTATTGGCTAACTAAAAAGATTACAATATGCAAGCTTTCGAGGCAACTCAGGCCCCTTCTTGAGGCAAGGGACCTAAGTTATGCCTGAAGAAGGGGCCTGAGTTACCTCGAAAGCTTGCATATTGTAATCTTTTTAGTTAGCCAATAAAAGGTGTCATTTTGCTTGACTCTTCCCAGGAGTGCCACAGCCTATTCCAGCAACAGAAGCCAACCTTGGACATGGTAGCTGACATTTGTTGGGTGTTTTCACTCATCCACCCACACTGACACATACAAGACAAATTTACTTTCACCAACAAATGTAATCTCCATGTTTGTTGGAGGAACGTGGAACGCACAAAGAAGATCTATGTGGACACAAGGAGAACATTCAAAGTCCACACAAATTTGAGCCCGGCCTCACGCAGTGTGTAGCAGCAGTAGCCACCTCATTATGCTGCACTGAGAATATGCAGTACAATTATATTCAGCTAAAGTTTTTTAATCTCCCACAGTCACATGGGGCCAATTTAGAAACACAAATTAAACCAACTTACATGCCTTTGGGGATGTTGGAGGAAAAAAGAATATGTCAATCCGTTTTCAAGCACTATTAATCCAGTTCAGGGTCAAATGAGCCAGAGTTTGTTTCAGAAGTATTGAGCAACAAGCCCAGAAATACCCCTGAACCAGACTCCATCTCATCTCGGGTTGTACTGTATTGTATATACAGTACCTGTTTGTCAAAAAAAAAACCTTCTAGCTTATACCTTGTAATGAACAGGTAAAAAAATTACAATTCTCGCTAGCATGAAGCATAAAAAAATCAAGAAAATTCCTTTCAAAGTACTGTGGTGCTTTAAGAAGAAAAATAAGGCTTGAAATCAAATTTAATGTTAATGAACAAAAATTAAATAATTTATCAAAAGCATCCTGGAAAAATACACAATTCCTGTATTACATACTGTCCAAGATTTATGGAGTAAAATATTAGTGCGTTGGGGAATACCGCCTTGCAAAAACTCTTGCTATTTTCCTGAAGAAGGCAATGAATATATTTTTTTCTCCCTGCTCCTCAGAAGCTCTACTGCATCAACTCATTCATGCACAAAAACTAAATTTGACAGATAATGAATATTTGATAAGTCAGCCACATAATTTCTTCACCAAAGGCAGCATCTTCCTTATCTACAAAGAAGTGGTTTGAGGCTGTGCAGGAGGCGCAAGTTTCACTCCCCTTATGCCAAACACTGAGCAATGAGCAAGAAAGTAAAAGGATTACCTGGGTGTCCACCAGATGAAGCTGGATTTCATAGTCCTTGAAGACTGTGGCATTTTTCCTTAGATGTTGAAGAGCCAAATGAATGGCTGGTAACACTTCAATGGTGAGACTCACCCGACCAGGAAAGTTGTGAACTGGCATCACCCACATGATAGGTAGTGTGTGAAGGCAAAGGACCGGTCTGTGTGGCATCAGTAACAGAAAGCGACCAAGAATAGTTACAGCCATTTTCCAAGTGGTCATTTTCTAACTCCTTTCGCCCTTTGGAAATGCTTCTTCTCAGCTTGTATGACAAGGCTCTCCGTGAGCTTGATCTCCTGTTGCAAGCAAGCCACAGAATGTGCCCTGCCCATCAGCAATGGACTGAGTGTGTGATTAAAGGATAAAGAGCTGCACTGGACTGATTACTTCAATCTGCCGCCTAGCATACCAGCACAACAAATCCCAGCACATTCTTTACAATGGAAGGACTGGACATAAATAAATAAATTATAAAGTAATGTAAAGTATGCCATTATGGACACTAGAAGGCAACACAAGAAATGTGCAATATTTTTTATTGCTTGCTTTACTCATTTGTTTTTTTTAATTTGTCTTCTTTACTTAATAATGAGAGCAAAGCTTTGCACAATAAAAAAGTCTGATCTTCAATGCAGATTGTTAAGTGAAGCAGGAGATTATCCTTAGAGCTACAGTAATTTAGCATACTCCTACCCTAAGGAGGCCTGGAATGCACCATGCTGTTACTATATCACTTTTTTCTTTCTTTTTCAATAGAAAACTGCGGCTGTTAAAAATAAAACTCATCATGATACAACCTAAGCAATACCTATTAACTTTTCCTTAAATTTATAACTGCCATACACCCACACTTATGTATGATTTTGGGATCACCATAAAGGCTTCCAGTCGTGTACTACATAAGGTTTCTGACTTTTACTTATGCTGGGCTAATGCAAAGTCAACAAACAAACTGACATACCGATCTTTGGGTGAAACAGAGAGACCTGCAGAAAACCCACACAGACACAAGGAAAACATGCAGTGATCAGCCAGAGAATCAAACAAGGTGTGATGTAGGGATGTAGCAACAATACCAGGCCAGGGGAATATATAAATTATATATGTTACATTTACAAATATATATATATATATATATGAGGGGAACCCGAAAATTAAAGCAATTGTTAATTGTAATGCCTGTAATTGCCTGAAGAAGGGGCCTGAGTTGCCTCGAAAGCTTGCATATTGTAATCTTTTTAGTTAGCCAATAAAAGGTGTCATTTTGCTTGACTTCTCCATACATTCATAATGGCTAACACGGTACAACACCCTAGTACTAAAAGAATTGTTAAAAAAAATGTAAAACTTATAGAAATTCTTTTTAGTCACCTTCAAAATACTCTTTTTAGGATGCATTTCTTGCCGGATTTCTTCCATGGTAGCAAATCTCCTTCCCTTCAGTTTCAGTTTAAATTTTCAGAACAGAAAGAAGTCAGAATACAGAAGTCCTATTATTACTGCTTACATTGGGCCTAGCCCAAGACATAGGGCAGTTTTATGTTGTGATTGTGTATGCATATGCAGTATGTTTAAAGGGGACTGTAGTTGTGTTAAGGAATTTCCTGACAATGTGACACATAGAAAATGGCTGCTTTCTGTTGTTTTATATATATGGATTAGTTTATATATTACATCTGTAGTCTTATGGGTAGTGTATGTGAGTTGACACTAGTGGTGGGTACAACAATGGGCACAATGATCACTTTGTTAATTTCTCCACAGGTAACATATTTCTTCTGTCAGTTCTTCATACTTCTGCATTTTATTTTTAGTGTATGTTGTGTTGGTTTAGCATGGCAATGTCAATACTATGTGGTTTTATTTTGTCTGTTAGTGATATGTCTTTTCTGATATGGTGGATAGTTTTGTCTGTCGTTATAGTGTTGTCCCAGTCTAGTTTGTGTGTGTACTATGTTGGGGTTGTACTTATAATATGATTTGTATGTGTCAACTAGTTTGTGTTGTATCATGTCTGCCATCTGATTGTGTCTGTGCCTGTCTGTGTTAGTAGTTTGCAACCTGCTGTGATGTGTTGTGATGTGATGTGTTGAATTGTTTCTTGTTCCTTGTGGCAGTACCTGCATGTACTGTCTATATAATGTTAGTGCCCTTAGATTTATTATTATTCTTCAAAGTATTTTCTGCTAAAGTACCTATAGTACCAAGGCAAGGCATTGGGTAGTTTTATGTAATCTGTATATGTGTCTATTATTATTATTATTAAGAAACATTGTTTTGTTTATTGAGCCAGGGGCTTCGTGCTTTCTCTCTCCCATTTTGGAATTTATAGGCATGACCTATTTAAGGGCTCAGGCCTAGGGTATCCGTTAATAAAGGCGTGCGTAAATAAAGGCGAGCTTCAAAAGGGCGACCTCAATTGAGCGCCAAATAACTGCGCGCATAAATAAAGGAGTGCTTCAAAAGGGTGACGTCAATTGGGCGCAGCGAATAAAGGCAAACGCAACAAAATTATTACAGAAAATTTATTAGATAAAGGCAATGATTGAACGTATAAAAAGGTGAAAGCAAGAATATTAAAACATCCAATTAATTAATGCATGAACTTCTAACAAACTACTTCTAACGAACTATTTCTAAAGCTCTCTATATTTCATTGTTTTCAAAATTACAGAAAATTAGATTAAGGCAATGACTGAACATATTTCGTTGTTTTCAAAATTCTGAATGTATAGCCTTCGACTACGAGTAGATCTGCACCTTTGTTGCTCTTCACATATTCCAGAGCCATTTCAACTAAATTATCTAAGAACGCCTTTATTTGCCGTGCTCAATTGAGGTCACCTTTTTGAAGTGCTCCTTTATTTACGTGCGCATTTATTCGGCGCTCAATTGAGGTCGCCCTTTTGAAGCTCGCCTATATTTTCGAGCGCCTTTATTTGGCACTCAATTGAGGTCGCCCTTTTGAAGGTCGCCTTTATTTATGTGCGCCTTTATTCTCCGCGCCCAATTGAGGTCGCCCTTTTGAAGGTCACCTTTTTGTGCGCGCCCTTATTGAATAGAACCCAGGCCTAGACCTGCCTTGACTTTCAGGGCCACGCCTGCTTGGAGCTTTTAGGCCTATTTTGAAATTAAAGGCCTGTCTTTGATTTTGTGGGCGCCAAATCATAGTAATCTAAGGTATTACTTTGAGTGAGAGATTTGACCAGGAGATAATTGAGGATTTGTTCTGTTCTGTGTATTGTATTATATTGTATTGACCCCCTTCTTTTGACACCCACTGCACGCCCAACCTACCTGGAGAGGGGTCTCTCTTTGAACTGCCTTTCCCAAGGTTTCTTCCATTTTTTCCTACAAGGTTTTTTTTTGGGAGTTTTTTCTTGTCTTCTTAGAGAGTCAAGGCTGGGGGGCTGTCAAGAGGCAGGGCCTGTTAAAGCCCATTGCGGCACTTCTTGTGTGATTTTGGGCTATACAAAAATAAATTGTATTGTATTGTGTTGTAATACAAGACAGAAGAATTGAAGTAAAAAGGCAATCCAGGTCATAACAGGAAAGATCGAATGGTATTCAGGCAAAACCAGGAATAACAGTCTCAATAGAAAGAGGTCAAATCCGTAACAAAGCCTTGACTTCTGGAATATTTGAAAAAGAAAGTAACTACATAAACATTTTTTAGAGTTTATCCAATCGAGGGATAATATATTACCTAACCACTGTCATGCTGCTTATGTTACGAATGTGTTGATTTATTTGTTAAAACAAACAGAAATTAATAGAAACCTCTAAATATCAGTTCTCCATAATAAAAAAAACTATAAAACAATACAAAACCTATGTGTAACAATGCTTTATTACTACATTTGCCATTTATTTCAATTCCACTCCTCTCATGCTAGTGTCTCTACCTAACATTTTCAGGGCACTCAAATAAAAAGGCAATATTTTCAATCCTCTGGCAATCCCCATGCAATTCTATACCTACATGGAAGCTTATGTTGCCAATGTGTGTGTAAACACTGTCAGGGGACTTTATGGTCCTGCCCCTGTTTTTACCTACTTAGTCATGCCAACACCTCTTTCCTGCCTAAATCTATTAAAAGATTTTTCTCCTACTGTGCATGATTTTCTTCATAAAAGTAAACTCCTGAATCCATATTGATTTAAAGGATCACAAGTCACAATTGTAATTGTTTCCATCTCCACACTTAAAGGTTAAGTGATTTGCACAGATCTCACCTTTTGGCAACTTTGTGGTTCATAATCCAACATGTCAGTCTTTAGGCAATACTGCTTATTTAACAGCTTTAACAGCATTCATTCCATATAGCTTGTATCCTCACTGTGAGACATTACCTCTCAGGGTTGTAAACTCAGGTCTTGCCTTCAGTGGCTGAGAGAAAACTACAGTCCTCTTAACCAATCAAGAATTTCTTTTTCCCCAAGTACCTATCAGATCTTTTGATTTGCAAGTACTCACCGTATAACAGGCACACTTCACTTACTATAGTGTTCCTCATTGAGCTTCCTCTCAACCACTGAATTGCTTTCCCGTGCATGTGACAAATTCAGGTCATGCCACCCATGTAATGGAGTTTATTTCAGATTGTCATCTCCCTTACAACTAATTGCTTTTTCTGCTGGACTTGAACTCAGGTCTTGTCCAATTTGGTTGTGAATGAAAAGCAAATCTCTTCATTAGCGAAAGAAGTTCTCTTTTGTCTTGGTTGGCTCTTTGAGCTTTTTGGCTCTATGTGCTCATCGTTTAAGACTCCTTTCATTTGAGTTTTGGAATCTCACCCCATGACATGACCTATTGCTCATTCTAACTTCATGGGGTTTCCTTCTGTTTGATTGAGCCTTTAAAAGATCTTGACTTATTTCTTGCCTTCAAGATCCCCTTTACCCATCACACTGTGCAACAAAAGACCCAGTTTGGTATAGACAAAAATGGGACAGGGTTTTATGAGGCCAAAATAGCCAGTGATTTCAAAATAAAATTCCAATTGATGAATAAAGTGGGGTCATGGGAATTTGTACATTCCATGGATACAGTCCCCCAGAAAGTGATGCTAATCCTATATTTTAATGGATCAATGGATGGATAATTATCTCAGTGGCATGTGTTCTAGAAGGTTATGTTATACAGTGTGCATTCATTACTATCTATACAATTATTGGAATACATATAAAAAGGGCAGGATGTCCACTTGACATTACCAGTGTTTTCTGTATTTTACTGATCATTTTACATTATTTCTGGCACATGGGTCAGCATGTTTGTACCACCTTTAAGTTCAAAGAATTTGACAACATAGTAGAAACCATAAACTGCTGATAATGAATATAAAATTAGTATTTGGCTATTCTCGTTCCATAGAGGCAGTAACAGAAGGCGTAGATTAAAATAGAGTTAAAATTAAATAGTATGAAAAAAGTATGGGGGTTTACAGTTACACTTACTTATTTGCTTAGCAGATGCTTTTATTCAAAGCAAATTACAAAGGAGGTCATCATAATCGAGTAAAAATCCATCTAGTGGACCGTTTTGGAACAAGAGTTACAAGGCAATGTTACAAGCGAAGACCACAGAACAAAATGCAAGTTATTTACACTTCCTTGGTTACAATAAAATATCAAAGCCATTATCAATTAGACAGATATTCACAGAACAAAGGAGTCTTTAAACTCATCTTAAACTCATTGAGGGTGTCACCAGTTTGAATGGAGGTGAGCAGCTAGTCCCACCAGCTAGCAGCTACACATAAGTTTGGATTGAGATTTGATGCCACAGAGAAGCGACGTCACCAGTCACTATTCATCAGCAGACCTGAGTGGGCGAGAAGAAGCATAGGACCTCACAAGTGTCTCCATATATATAGGTGGTGACCCATTAACTGCTCTGCAGGCAAGCATCAAGGATTTGAACTGTATACTGTATGTGTGCTACAGGGAGACAATGTAGTGGTCTGAAGAGAGGGATGACGTGTGCTTGCCTCAGCTGGTTGAACACCAGACGTGCCTCTGCATTTTAAATTACTTGCCACAGTTTGGTAACAAATGCCTGTAAACCAGCCTGCAGTAGTCCAGACGTGTCAAGACCAAAGCCAGAACCAGGAGTTCAGATATACTGTAGTCTGAACTTGTGGATCTTGTATAGAGTGAACCTACAAGACCTTAGAGACAGTTATAACCTGGTCAGTGAAAGACAGCTAGTTATTGATCATACCCCAAAGTTGAGTACTGACATAGTGGATATCGGCAATAGTGAGCCAAGCTGAACAGAAATGGGTTGTTCAATAGACAGATGAGCTGGGACAACAAGATGGTTGAGCTAGAGATGGTGCTCCTTCAACCAGGTTGCAATTCAGTGAGACATGCAGAGATTCTAGCTGATACCGTATGGTCCCCAGAAGGGAATGATAGGTATAACTGATCATCATCAACCTAGCACTAAAATGAGAAACCATGGGACTGGATGATGGAGCTTTTTTAGGTTGTGTATTGAGAGAAAAGGAGAGGCCTAAGTACCAACTCTTGTTTATTTTAAACAGCACACGCAATGTCAAAATTAGGCTGATGACTTAGTACAACAACATAGGGAAATATAGATGAAGAAATAAAAGGGAGAATCCACAGTCCAGCAAAGACTGAAAAATTTCCAAAAGTCAATACATCAGAAGACATACAGAACACATCATTGCACAAGGCATAGGGCCATTTAAGTAGAAACACATATCTTATCACAACACCATTTGATAATCAAGCAAACTGCAAACATGGCAGGGCTGAGAGCAAAAAATGAGTACTACCAATAGCAAATGACATGACAAATGCTGAATAAAGGGCATAAGTCAAACATAAAAACATGTCATTAGGGACCGTTACTGACATAACAGTTGTCAATCTTCTAATGCTGAACTATCTAAGGAAGTAATTTCGGAATACATATAAGTTCTGAATGATAACACATCAGTCCATAACTTTATTGTATCAATGGCTTAGAAAATAATAATAATAATAATAATTCTTTGCATTTATATAGCACTTTTCTCACTACTCAAAGCGCTCAGCAATTGTAGGTTACGGGCCTTGCTGAAGGGCCCAACAGACCAGAGTCCCTTACTTTGCCTAAAGTCCAAAGCACTTGTAGCATTTTACATAAAAATTTTACTTAAGCTTGAAACTCATAACTTTCCATGAAATAATTTGTTTCTCTACTAATTTCATCAGCTTTAATGGTTTCCCAGCCACCCTCATATATCTCAAATTCTTCCCTTCCTGGGTGGTCTTAATCACAAAATCAACTAGAAGACAATCTTGCTCATTCTAAAACACCTTCAGTGAGATGAAAAGACACACAGAAGCAAACACAGAAGCTTAACAGTCCTCATGCACATACAAAAGCATCTGAATTTCTTCAAAGGGCCTTATTTGCTTAACATTCAGCTATTCCAAATCTGAATAGAAAATCTTTGGTGGAATCTACAGATAGTAAATATGTCTGACATAGAGTGATGGGGTAAGAAGATGATCAATGATCTGTTGCCATTGTCTTAGAAACTAGAAGGGCATATAGGACAGAAGAAATGCTTTCGCTCAAGCATCAAAAATGAAAAATTACAGTGCATGCTGCATGTGACAAGCATACACAAACAAGCAAAGTTAATATTTTTGACATTTTTTGCACAGAATATTCCTGGCACACAGCTGCCTCCTGTTCATGACATATTTAACTCACACTGCCTTTAAAAGGCAAACTGTATTATTAAAGATGCCAATTTACCCACACAGATTCTTTTCTCACTCCACCATTGAGGAAAACAGTACAGGCCCCTAAGCTCTTGCACCAGTAGATTTGGAGAGAGGTTTTATTCACAGATCATACAGATAAGATCATAACTCTGCAGACACTCATACTGACAAGTAAATGGCACTGAATATGTACAGTGCCTTAAAAATGATTTTTTTAATGTAGGGGTTCTTAACCTGAGGTCAGGGGGTCCGTGAGGGTCAGATAAAAATTAACATTTATATTCACTATACAGCCTAGTACTGTTGATGTAGAGTAGATGTAGTAGTAGTAGTAGTAGTAGTAGTAGTAGTAGTAGTAGTAATGGTAGTAGAAAACGTAACAGTGGTAGATCTGTTTTAATTTACACAAGAGGATTGTGTTTCATAATTATAATGAATGGCCATTATTTTTTCCATAAAAAAGGAGTGTTTTTTAAGTCTGTTTACTTCAAAGTTTAATAACACTTTGTGTATGTCATATATGTATAAGACAATCAAATCTCGAAAAATAAAGAACATTATATTCATTGCATGCAAAGTTGTGTTTATGTGAATATTTCTAGGGAAGAGGGTCCATAGCTTTCATCAGATTCTTAAAAGGGTCTGTGATTCAAAAAACGTTAAGAATCACTGCAAGTAACCTTTTTTTTGCTGAGCTAAAAAATAGAGTAGATTACATCAAATCAAAAGAAGCAAACTAAAAATCTAGTATATAATAAAGCAAGAGCAATCTGATTGGTCAGTTTAAGTCTGGTGATGCGACAAAAGAGGAAGTGCTAGTCTTTCAATAATTTTCTAAAGAGGAAAAATCTAAATTGTAAAATTAAAAAAGTATTAATTCCTTTTGCCAGTATAAGGCTAACTTTACTCGGGTGCAGTGCTCATGCTATTTGGTGATCCTTGTAGGAAATGGGTGGATATCACTGCTCTTAATTGATTTATGAGGCTTAATGTCCCCTCTCTCTGAGATCCAGCAATATGGTAAATATTTTCGATATAGCAAACCAAAATGAAGACAAACAAACATTCATAATAAATCAGGAATATACAGTAATTATAGAGAAGCACATATCTGAGGAAGGGCACAACACCCTTTCAAAGACACTGAACACACCTCAGAGCTCAATGCAGTCCATCCAAGTGGCAAAACTTAGTCACTATACAAGAATGGCACCTGTCAGAGAGTCTATTCCAATTCCAATTGTCGTCAGATGCAGTAGTCAGCAACTGAGATTGGAGAGGATGTTCACAGCTTACGTATCTCCGAGGCATTTTACTCTTTGTGGAAGAATGTCAAGGAAAAAGCCCTGACTGAAAAAAAACATGTCCCTGCACATGAAAATTTTACAAAAATTCACTTGGAAGATACTGCAAAGATGTGGGAGAAAGTCTTGAGGTGTCTGAAGAGACTAAATTGGAACTTCTCTTTTTGTGTTGTGTACGGCAGGAACCCCACTTTTGGCGCCAAAATCATGTTGTAAGGATGCTTTTCAGCAGTAGGGGCTGTCAGTCTGACCAGGCTTGATAAGAAGATGAATACTTCTGCTCCCTTCTGCCAGGAAGCTCACATTGTGTAGGAAGTTTGTCTTTTAACAGAATAGTAACCCAAAACCAGTGGTGAATTTAGGTATAGGGAATTTGGGAAGCTCCTCAGGATGTGATCTTTCCAGGAATGGCATGGGGCGCCCACACCAAAAAAACTGAAATGGTGATAACAGCCTGAGTCAGACAATCCATTAAGGGTACCATTTATGAAAGCTCCATATATTCTGTAGTATGTACACAGAGTGCTGCCGTTTATTCAACTGAAGGAGCATGTGCTCACCCCCAATGTGGTTATTGAAGTATGATACTGACTACCCACTATAGACACTGAGGGGTGGCATCATACCCACAAAGGTGTCTAAGGCCTTTATTGAGTGTTATTGAGTGCCCCAATCAGACTCCTGACATAAACCCCATCAAACATCTCGAAGGAGACATAAAACTTTCTCCCCACCATTGCTCCCAACTAACCTGGCACACCTTGAGCAGTTTTTCAGGGAAGACCAGGAAATCTTACTCCATCATATTGCACAAAATTAACAGAGATTTTCAAAAAAACTACTGCTGTAATAAGCTGTACATGGCTCGACCAAATTCTGAATGGCAGGATGAAGTCTTACACATTGCTGACATTTCAATTTCTGGAATTTAATTTTTTTGATTTACAAATAAAAAATATCATTCAAATCGATTAAAATACCACATTCTGATTATCATTTATGTGAAAAGAGGGTTTAGGGGTGAATACTTTTTAAAACACAGTATATTATGTCTACTGCATGCATATGCAGCATACAATCTATGATAGTGTACTCCTTTTTTTTGGTTTTGTATTACTCTCAGTCACCTGAGAGACACATTTCCTTCTCATTCAAGCAACAGTCTCATTACAATATGCCCAGTTGTGTTCCCATTGCTTTTTTTTCTTATTTTACTAAAATAATTGTAGTTGTATTTTGTTCTACTGGAACATCTTACATCTCTGCCTTTATAGTATGATGGGTCAGCATAGTGGTGTAGTGGTTACTGCTACTGCCTCCCAGCTACAATGCATTGGCCTCCTGTCCTGCGCTTGGTCATTAACTGTGTGAAGTCTGCATGTTCTCCTCATGTCTGAATGGACATTTACACTCAGATACTCCAATGCTCCTCATAATCCCTAAGACGTGAGTGACTGGCACACCTCAACTGCCTTAATGACAGCGAGTGTAAGTATGTGTATCAGTGTGCTCTGTCCATATTTTTGTTTTACTTGAACTTCTGAACTCTGCAACAGTAGCTAACCACATAAAAGGGGCATTTGTCACATAGTAGAGGACAGGCTTGTAAAGAAAAACTTTAAACTGTAAGAAGGGACTTTTGCAAACAAATAGGATTTACAGAACGGTCAAAATTTTAAACAGCAGAATAGTCATTTCTGTTAGATATTCCTTGTGCTAAGGAGCAAGAAGCTTGACCTTTACATGTGCTGACGTGGTCTGTCAAATGACATCAGACAGACTGGGGCTTGGGGTGTTCACCGTGACCCTAACAAGCTTTAAAAACTTATCAGCTTTAAGCAGAAAGAACACAGACATCAAGAAGACCCACACTGTGAGCTGCAGCAGTGCAGCCTTAAGAAACTGAACACCACACACATTGAGTGGGTCAGCCGCATCATCTACTGTATGTCCGATTCTGAAATATCCAGGTTGTATGGTGATTTGCCACAAATATATTCCTCTGGTTTTTGGTGCAATAAGAATATTTAAGAATGCTAAAGACTATAATGACTGAATAATGACTTCCCCTGTCTGCCTTGTTGGTCTATCTTGTCTCCTAGGGTCTAGAGATTAGGAGAAAGAGGGATACAGGGTTGCAATGCCAGTCAGCTCTAGGTGAAGTCAAACCAAAGTCCCAAGTGTAAATTGTCTCCTACCCAGCCAGGCAAGTGCAAGGATAAGAGGGCAAGAGTTGGGTGGAAGACATATCTGTGGCTCAATGTTAGGAAAGGGCCACCGCAAAATCCTTCTAAGATAAAAAAAAGTACAGCATGAGTGCCATGGAACATATGAGTTATGATTTGCTGCTAAAATGATACACAGCTAACATATTCATTGCAAAGAAAAAAATTCCTAAGACTGCTACAGTAAAGTTGCAGAACATTTCTTCTTCCTAATAAAATATTGCTGCTTTAGCTTGCATTGATTTTGCTGGCTTTACATAAATTAAGTCACACTTACAGCACAAATCAGCAACCTAAGAAGTGTACAATAAACAGAAATGGCACTTCTGACAAGTTGGGCCCAGGGAAGTAAAATGACTTGCTGAAAGCCACAATGAGTGTAAATGTGAGCTGAGTGTGAGCTGAGTGTGGGACTAAATCCGGAGTTGGCCACAGCACCATGCTGAGCTCAGTAGTCTCAGTCCTGTAGTTTTATTTAGCCTTTCCTTTAATCGCAGGTCTGGCAAATGATGAAAAATTGAGTATCTGTGCCTATACTGTTGTACTAAATTTTGGCAGGCCAATGCAAACTGTCCTGCATTTTTCAAAAACTCTTTTTCTGTTAATATCAACACCAAAATCATTGTATTTTATCTTTTAAAAACTCATAGACATCATAATGTTTATTTAATAAGAGAGTAATGCATATGGAATATCAAAAGCTTGTGTGTTTCTGGTTATGAGATATCTTGTATGTTTTCAGGGGCCTCATGTATAAATGGTGCGTCCGCACAGAAATGTTGCGTACTCCCGTTTCCACGCTCAAATCGCGATGTATAAAACCTAAACTTGGCGTAAAGCCACGCACATTTCCACGGTAACTCATACCTTGGCGTACGCAATTTCTCCGATCGGTTTTGCAGACTGGCGGCACCCAGCGTCAAAGCAGTGCTACTGTTCCTGTGTGATCACCTTTCTTTCTTAGATCCACATTCCTGACGCTGCTTTATAAATACACTGAAACTAACTGCATATTGTTTATTTGTGTAATGCATCTGATTGTAACCTGCAGCAATATAATGGTCCAGGGAATAGCCATAGTATTCCAAATACCATAAGTGCTTTAGCGTTGTAACTCTCACTGCATCTTCTTCTTCTTTCAGCTGCTCCCGTTAAGGGTTGCCACAGCAGATCATCTTTTTCCATATTACTCTTGCTGCACCACTCGGAGTATTTATATCACTGTATCTGAGTGGGGAATCACAGCAGCAGCTGATCGGAAAGAGAAATATCGGTATACAGCATGAAGCAGACGCTGCCTGAGCCACGGCAAAACGCTTTATAGAGACTTCCCAGTACGGACTTCGCGGTTTAGAAAAGGTTTCATCCCAAGAACTCTAAACGCACTCAATCAGTCCATCAAGTGCTCCTTGTAGAACTGTTTGTACTTATAAGTACAATTACCTCACTGTAAACTTGCACTACAGTTATAATATTGTACAACCTGCGCCACTTTATAAAGCGCGTATTTACATATGATGACGGTATTCATTTTTAAGATGAAATGCAGCAAAATATGTTGATTATATTATACAGATAAAACTTTAACTTCATTTAAATAATCTGTATTGTTAATACTTAAACATGTGAGGACACGGTGCTGCAGCGCTAGCTAGTTCAGGGATTGTTCCTGCATTGCATTGTATTCTTGCGCTGACGCGACACTGGAAAGATAGACGGATAGAATAATTAAACATGTACTACGAAGATATTTCAATGTTACTTAAAAGTTTTGAAGAATCGGCGTTCTACGCTTACAGATGGCTTCACGTCTATTACAGAGCTGATTGTGTGGCGATTGGGTATTTGGAGAAAGAACAGTAAGGACAGGAATTGGAGATTAGTACGTTTGAAAGAGACAGTACTGTACTTCTGTAATAAATTATTTCATCGAAGGTCGCACATGGCGCAGCAAGCCTCTTGCGTGAGATATGAACAATCACTGTGCCACCGTGTTCCCATGTTTAATAGCATGCTTTCATTCCTATCATCATGAAAATGATATCACGTATACATCTCAGTATTTTAATTATTCAGAGAGCTGTAATATCACGAATGTAATGGATTATGTGTCCTGTCGAAGAAAGAGAAAGAACGGAAGCACGTAGTGATTCACACACATAGAAGATCAAATACAGAACAAAGCATTTAACGTGCTACTTGAGAAACTAGTAAAATAAACGATTTTAAGATGAAGTTTATGATGTTCTACTTTAATGGCAAAATAAACTACGTGATTAAAGTGGAAATTTCGAGATTAAAGTTGACATTTCGTGCTTTTTTCCCACTGTGTGCCTATTTGTTTTGTCTGTACCCTATTAAGCTTTCATATGACACTCAGACGGTGGCCTACGACTCGCCTTTTCACGGCGACTTTGATATGTGATTTCTTTTTTATTTCGGGCACTGTGCGACTTTGTGAACTTGGATCTTTCGAGTTTCTCCGACATGTCACTCGATCAACTTTCTTTTGTTGATTATCCCACTGTTTAAACCAACAAATAGTACGTTTTTCCTTTGCCTCCACTTGGTATTCGCTGAAACTCTTATATTTTCCCCTGTGCTTTTCCCATTGTCTTTTCACAGAAGGCTATTTATATTGATTTGCATATTCAAAGAGGCGTAATTCTGGGAGGAGTTGGGGCGGGACAGAAGGCGCGTGCATGTGCGTTACTTTTCACGCTGATCGGGATTTATGTAGTGGAAGAACGTGAAAGTTTGCGTGTGCACAGATTCCTGCATCTGGATTTTTCTGTGCGTACGCACAATCCCGCTTTTGTGCTTACGCCATGTTATAGTGTGAGTTCTACGCACGGCGTTATACATGAGGCCCCAGGTGAATGGGATCTTTACACTGTCTTGACTAGATGATAAGACAAAACAAGAATTCACCTGGATGGCCATTACAATGTGCACTCAGACATACACCGACATCAATCAAATTTAGTGGTGGCAAATAAGGAACCATATATTGTACATTATTCACAAAGTCTGCACATTTGCAACTGGGTTATCTGCTGTGTCTTTTAGGTTACTTGCTGACTTTAACTGGGCCCAGTATATGTGAGTAGTGGGTGTGCGTATTACTCTGTCCTGCAAAGTAGTGACGCTCCTATCTAATGCTTTACAGTTTTCAACTTCTGATGAACTGGAAGAAAAATAAGCAAGTTGAGAAAACAGATGGACAGTTGGATGGATGGTCAGTTAATTTAAGTAGAGCTAACTTTCTTATTTCAAAAATAAATGTACTGCTCACATTTGAGCATACAGTAATCCCTTGCTATACCGCGCTTCGACTTTCGCGGCTTCACTCTATCGCGGATTTTATATGTAAGCATATCTAAATATATATTGTGGATTTTTCGCTGGTTCGCGGATTTCTGTGGACAATGGGTCTTTTTATTTCCGGTACATGCTTCCTCAGTTGGTTGGCCCAGTTGATTTCATACAAGGGACGCTATTGGCGGATGGCTGAGAAGCTACCCAATCAGTGTATGCGGTTAAGCTCCTGGGTGCTGATTGGCTCAGCGACAGAGAGCAGCATTCGATTCCGCTTTGCGTTAGCCAGCATCTCATCTCGCTCATTCAGCATCAATGTGTTTCGTTGTGTAAAGAGTTAACTTTTGTGCTCTTTTTGTGTTTATCTTTGTGCATAGTCAAGCCCTTCTATATGTCTCCAAAACGATCTGCTCCTGCTACTGCTTCCGGGGCCATGCCCAAGCGCTAACGGAAGATGTTAACAATAGCTGAAAAGGTAAAAGTTTTGCATATGTTGAAGGAAGGGAACAGCTACGCCACTGTAGGACACCATTACGGCATCAATGAGTCCACGGTTCATTATATTAAGAAGGATGAAAAGAATATAAGATCTACGGCCGCAGTGTCCTTAAACCAGGGTGCGAAACGAGTCATAAGTGGACGTAATAACGCAGTTTATGCTGCATAACTGTGCGGGAAATGTTTGTAAAAGTATAGGAGAATTTATAAGGGTTTAAAATATGTAGAAATAACCATCTAAACATATGGTTTTTACTTTGCGGATTTTCACCTTTCGCGGGGGGTTCTGGAACGCAACTCCCACGATCGAGGAGGGATCACTGTAATCTATTTAAGTAACACACAGCAACTATATAAGAAATGGCAGAACAGCCTTTTTCCTAGGATACTACACTCTTTTAAATTGGGCAGTGACAGTCTCTACATAGTCTACAATTCTGGGATGGCCAGTGAGATTTTCTATGCTGGGTGGGTAATATCACTTCAAAACAGGCTCACCAAATCAACCAGCTAATTAGGAAGGCAAGCTCAATTACTGAATGAGATGCACGCATTACCTGTTTGAGGACGTAGCACAGGAGAGAATGAAGACAAAACTGTGTGTCATTATGATCAATGCTGCACATCTTCTCATAGATACACTAACACTGAGTGCTTTCAGCCAAAGGATCATTTAGTACAAATGTGTCAAGAAATGCTACAGGGGCTCCTTTATTTCAACAGTAATACGTCTGCATATTGCCTCACTGTGACTGTGACTGCTCTTTCTATCTCTAGCTAAGTCAGATTTTTTAGTTGTTTTTTTTTTCTTTTAGTCATTCTGGTGTGTATTTAAGAAGGGAGAAGTTGTTTGTTATCTACTCTATATATATAAAATCCTAAGCCTAAAAGTGCAAAGGTTTTGTGCAACGATTTTATGTGACGTTTTTATGTGACATTTTTTGTCACGCTTTAAATTGGACTTATTTTAAAACCTACATATATATGTTTGGTATCATTCTTTTCAGAATTTATCGAACTGTAATGTGATGTTGTTAGAACAATGCCCATGGTCCAATCACTTCTCATTCGTGTGAATGCGATTGTCAGACACAGTTCCTGAGCTCTCAGCTCCAAGCAGGGTCGGAAATAAAAGACAAAGAGTAGAAGACAAAGTAGAACGTTGTAAAGAGCTTCAAACACGTTGGCGTGATATACAGGTTACAGATTATGAAAGTACTAAAATTCGAAAGTCTCAAAAAACTGATAGTAAAGATCACAATAGCGCTAACCCATGGAAATTATTACTCGGTGAAATAACTGAACAGCGAAAAGAGATCGAAAACATAGACATAGGTGATATGACAGAAGTATTTAGATATTGTTTGGATTCAAACTTTAAATCGGAGACTTGTAGATCGTCTAATTCGTGTTGCCATCAGGGAAAAGTAGTGTTTCTTCCCAATGAAGAGGTGTATCTGCGAGAATTAAAAGATTTGTCGTTTGGTGAAAGTGAAATCCACATACGCAAGCGGCAGAGACACAAAGCTGCTGGTGCAAAGCGCAGCCTAGGGGGGTTGACAAGTGAAGCAAGCAGGGGGCGAATCCCCCTAGTAATATAATATTTATTTATTGTGCTTCTGTAAAAAAAAACAAATTTCTCTTGCGGACAAATAAAGTGCTATCTATCTATCTATCTATCTATCTATCTATCTATCTATCTATCTATCTATCTATCTATCTATCTATCTATCTATCTATCTATCTATCTATTGTGCAATTGCATTATCAAAAAAACAAAGAGGTCAATAACTGCTCTTATTTAACAAGTGAACAGTTCTCTAAAGGAATATCCATCCATCCATTTTCTAACCTGCTGAATCCGAACACAGGGTCACGGGGGTCTTCTGGAGCCAATCCCAGCCAACACAGGGCACAAGGCAGGAACCAATCCCGGGCAGGGTGCCAACCCACTGCAGGACATACACAAACACACCCACACACCAAGCACACACTAGGGCCAATTTAGAATTGCCAATCCACCTAACCTGCATGTCTTTGGACTGTGGGAGGAAACCGGAGTGCCCGGAGAAAACCCACGCAGACACGGGGAGAACATGCAAACTCCATACAGGGAGGACCCGGGAAGCGAACCCAGGTCCCCAGGTCTCCCAACTGCGAGGCAGCAGCGCTACCCACTGCACCACTGTGCCGCCCTCTAAAGGAATATTCTTACAGTAAATTAAGTTCTTAATTTCATAATAATGGTGAAGGAATATGGGATGCCTGACATGGATACTTAAAGACAGCAGAGCTCTAGTCACATTGAAATGATTTAGATATGCCAGTATCTGTCACTCCTCTGAATACTCCACTTTTCCCCAACAACTCCAAAGACATGGTGGTGAGGGGAACTGGGAATTGGACTAAGCATGGTTGAGAATGTATGTATGCATATTCATCATGAATTCACATTTCATGTAATATGAACTGCTTTGTAGGTCTTGGGAAAGTCTTTATAAGAAATGATAATTACTAACTCTCAAGCTTTAGGGACTCAGGATTTGTTCATGACATTGAGGCTAATAGACTCCAGAATTAGAACATTATGGATATCAAAGCTTTGACCAGTAACACAAAGGGAGGGGAAAATACACTATTTGAGAAAATTAAGACTATAGGTTACATATTTCAATTCTGAATCGATGTGGTTGTGTACAATATATGAATTCTTGTAATATATATGGAATAATAATGCTATAATTAAATATTTAAATGTGCAAGGTGGTCTTACTTAATTTCTTCATGTTTATGAATATATGTGTTTATAATTTTGAATACACATCATTTGGTAATTTGTTATTCAATTGCCCTGTAGAACAAAAGAAAGTTCTTCTGCATCACTTTTCCAGAGACTCTTCAGTTCATATTTCTGGTCAGGCATGGTGTGTGTGCTCTCCCTTTGTACAAGTGTGTTTTCTACAGGCACAATGGTCTTCTTCCACATCCCAAAGACACACAGGTAAAGTTGACTGATGACACTCTAAACTGGCCAAGTGCAAGTGTGTGCAACTACCGATTCATGGGATGGAAGGACAACTTATCTGTTATGTTTCAGCTAGGGTCTCATCACTGGGTCAAGTCTTTTACAATTATTTATTCTTTTTGTCTGTGAAATGTTGATTAAAATATTGTGTTATTAATTCTGTTTTTGGCCTTATTCTCTCTAAGCAAATATTGAATATTGTGTTGTTTTTTAATTAGATAGATAGATAGATAGATAGATAGATAGATAGATAGATAGATAGATAGATAGATAGATAGATAGATAGATAGATAGATAGCACTACATTGCATTTGTGAATTATGCTAATATTATATTGTATTAGTTTACTTTGTTTTCTGCCCTATCTCCTTTATGTAGAGCATAAGGGGACAGGGTCACTTGATGATGAGGCAGGCAGCTATTCCCAGCAGTATAAATAGAGAAGTTATAGGCATTAATTTTTTTTAATTCCTGCATTAGATTTTGTTATTCTTCTTCTTTTTTGTATTTCCTTTATCTTAACCCCTAAATTTTTTAACTACTGTTGATGGTCTACAATTTGGTGGATTTGTTCATTTTTAGGTTTTGTCTACTTTAGCTCAAGTTTCCTTACTTTTCCTTTTTTTTTTTTTTGATCTTTAAATGTTTTTAATATAAAGATACTATGGACTGTTTGACCTAGGCCAGAAGTTTCTAATGGTTGCCTGATGTGATTAGGTCTGCTCTTTAGGCACAACACCATGTATGGTTTGTTTGAACCTTTAACCCAATCATCTAGTGTTGTTGAGTTCACAAAAATGGGTAGATGCTTTAATATACTTTTAAAATATTCAAACTTTTTTTGATTAACCCAAATAATTGTAAAATAACAAACTGAAAGAAAACTTCTATAGACTCTCTTATATAAATGTCCACTCCTTGAGTCACTTTTGGCAGAAAAGCCCATGATTGTATAGAGCTTGCATTTATTTCACCTTTGCCCTTCCAGACACTGCAGCTATTGCCTATTCTTAAACTGCATTGGCAAATTTCATCTTGTACCACATGCCCTTGTTTAGACTAACCTCTGGACATGAATCAGATGTTTTGATAATTAAGCCTTTCCATTGTGGATGTATGTTTTGAGAGGGGTGGCACAGTGGCGCAGTGAGTAGCGCTGCTGCCTCGCAGTTAGTAGACCCAGGTTCGCTTCCCGGGTCCTCCCTGCATGGAGTTTGCATGTTCTCCCCGTGTCTGCATGGGTTTCCTCCCACAGTCCAAAGACATACAGGTTAGGTGCATTGGCAATATTAAATTGTCCCGTGTGTGTGTGTGCGCATCCTGCGGTGGGCTGGCACCCTACCCGGGTTTTTTTTCCTGCCTTGTGGCCTGTGTTGGCTGGGATTGGCTCCAGCAGACCCCCCGTGACCCTGTAGTTAGGATATAGCGGGTTGGATACTGGATGGATGGATGGATGTTTTGAGAGTCATCATCCTACTAAAGTTTTAAACTATTGTACTTTTGCATTCCAGCACTGCAAATCCCACTCCAGGATTTTTCTTTGCCTTTCATTACTGCCATTAATCTTCAACACACATAGACTCTGAAGACTTGACTGACAGGCATGCTCTTCTTGCTAAACAAAGCGGACAAAGCTACAGTACATGTACAGTATGTCTAACCTATTCCTGTAATGTATAACTTGTGAGAAATTAATGAAAATTCATAGAAAGGTCTTAATCTATTTTCAGTACAAAGGGGGTGGATTTCCTAATGCCCAATGTTTGTAAAGGAATATCTGATCTTCATCTCTTACTTACACCTTTGACATCATGCATTGATTTCATAGCTTGCTTTTCAGGGTCCAAGGAAACAATAATAATAATAGTTTATATTTATATAGTGTTTTCTAAATTACTCAAAGAGCTTTACATAGTCAGTGGCAAACTACCTCAACTACCACCAAGGCATAGCAACCATCTGGATGATGTGATGGCAGCCAATCTTGTGCCAATATGTCACCACACATTAGCGGATAGATGGTGAAGGTGTGAGGGGCCAAAATGACCAGGCCATAGTGTGCAATTTATCCAAGACATCAGGAAGCACCCTTCCATTTTTTAAAGACTACAGAAAGATGCATCATCTGCACTGGGTCATTGGGATCCCCACACAAACCATACAGTAGGTTAAGCTCTGTCTGATGGCCTCACCAACAAATCTTCCAGCAGCAACTCAAGTGTTTTCCTAGATATGTTTTCCTAGATAGTCTCCTATCCATGTGCTGGCCAAGACCAAACATGCTAGAGCTCCGAGTAGGTGGCACCAATAGAGTCTAGCTGCAGACCTCCACCCAGTTACACTATGGTTAAGATTAGGGTTGTGGAGGGTTATCTGTCTCACATAATGATAATTGTCCATTGAGTCAACTCCAGGTACCTGGAGCTTCAATGTGGAGGCTCCAGGCTGTAAAGATACCAGACCAAAGCTTTTCCTAGATGGGCTCCCATCCAAGTATTGGCCATGCCCAAACATGCTCAGCTTCAAGTGGATTGCCTTTTTCTGAAGTGCAACTAGATAAAAATCACAGTGTGGTTAAGCTACAGCAAGCCCTATCTTACTGAAACAAGGTCAATGAGGCACAATGTAGATCCAGCCTGTTCCTGAAATGATCTACGTGTGAGAAATGAATGAAAGTTCATTGCGTATAGATGTTCAGTATAAAAAGGGTGAATACCCCCAATGTCCATTCACTGTAAAGGAATACCCGATTTACTTCTGTGGCTTCCATCTCTTATTTCATACATTGATTAATTCAAGGGAGCAACAAGTTTAAGAAAGGGATGCCAGCCCATTCAACCACAAAATGTCAATTATCATGCAATTTTTTTGAACCTGCTTAATTAAATTATGGGGTCGCTGAAATCCCGAGTCAACAACAGGATCGAGCCCTGAAAGGAATACCAGTTCGTCAATCTCACGCAATGATATCTCCATTCTTGTTCAGACCATGAACACCCAGTCTAACAGAGGTTATATCTATATATTTTTCAGAAAAAAAGAATTTCTCGAGAAAGTTTCGGCCCACACAGGCAGACATGTGTGTGTTAATTTAGCGTAAAGCAGGTAAAGAAGAGGACTGTTTACAAGGTCAGGCGCAATTAAGCTGGGGGCCCGTCTCCTGCGCGCCACTGATAAGCCGCCTCGCAGCCCCCGAGCGCAAATTGGTCTCCGCACTTCATCAAGTAAAACGAACGCTCTCCTGTCTGGAAAAACACGCGCTGTGCGCAGCCCACTGGAAAGAAGCGTCGGGATGACTGTGAAATCTCCGAAACGACGGAGAAACGTTAATATTCATGTGCGCGCAATTATCATTTAAGATAATGACAAAGCACCGCTCCTTGAACGGCGTTTCCCAATTTCGAGGAAGCGATCCTGGAAAACGACGCGAGTGTCATAAACAAGAAATTACTGCCATCTTCAGGTAAACAGGAAATCGGCAACGCAGGCTAGTAAACGTTGCTTGAGTCGTGAGTGAAATTCTTTATTATTTTGAAGCAAAACCTTGTTGATACACCAATCAGAACTGTGAGGGTAATCTCCCTAACGGCTTAGTTTTTTCCCCTTTTATGAAATTGAACATGAGTGTCCTTAATTGATCACATTTGCGCATGCAAGCGCTACAACGCGAGTCGTTATTATACGAATGTACTCTTTTAAAAGCGTTAAGATTGTATATTTAAAGCGTCGGCTGTTGGCTGTCTATAAACCTCCGGAAATGCAGTCAGATCAGCTTACAGGTTCTTAATCCTAACACAACTCGCTCACTCGCTCTCTCTCTCGGTGTGTACGCGGACTTCTGATTGTGCTAACGGAATTGGGATTTTACTCGAGCCCTGTTCATATAACAGTGTCATTAATTCGTCAAGTTTAGCAATATAACGAAATCACGAATGCGGTTACTTGGAAGGGCAGAAATGCAGCCTTCGTGTGTCTTCCTCATTGATATGCACAGCATCAACACAAATGGAGGTCAGCATCACAGCTAAGGTACTCAGTTTTGCATGCCCAGCTTGATGCGATTATTACCATATCACCTTTCCTTGGAGTGAGGAGTTTTAAAGATCTGGAACGGCTTGCCTGAAAATTAAGGGGGGGGGGGGGGGGGGGGGGGGGGGGGGGGGCAGTGGTTAGATAGATAGATATGCTGAGGAATGAATTTATGCGCAAGGGATTCAAGAAGTGCAAATTGGGAGCTTCCCCCTCCATCGCCCACAGTTAATCGACTTGATCCACGACCAACAACACAAAATACAGTGAGGAGTGCTTTCCTAAAAAACGAATGCCATTTCAACGTTGCTTACTCCTCTTGGCATTTCTCTGGAATCAAGTTAGTTGTGTGCGCAGAGAGGGCGGCAGTGTGCAAGCCCTGCCTGTCACACATGCAAGCACCTGAGTAACAAGCAGATGCCTGCAGCATGCTAATGCACGTTAGCACATACAAACAGGTGTATTAGCCTGAGTAACCCCTGTGAGCATTCCAGCATATGCCGCACCTGCACCGCTACAGAGTGCGCCAGGCAGCACCGCCAGCCAACCACATAGCATCAATACCAAGACGGGCGTGTTGCAATTACCTCCGTGTCGTAGATTCTGGGAGTCAGGGAGAAGGAAAACCGCTGGGTCTCATTAATATGTTGAATGGCCAGCATGACGGCAGGGTGGATCCCCTGGCCAATGTTGCTCATCGGCGCCGTCTTATTCAAAGGCATTAAGACCATGATGTCCAAGCCCTTGCTGTCACTTTTACGCCCGTCATTGTGCCCGCTGTGCCAAGCGGTGTCCCACGGTCCGTACGCAAAGACAGGTGCAAATCCCAATGCAAACAGCAACATGCATCGCGACACTGCATACATCTCCGATGTGCATTTCTTCTGGGACAGAGCCATGCTAACGTAACGGGGCAACAGAGCAGATCCACCCTTTCACTGCCCTGACATTTTTAAGATAGCAGGCAAGCGCGAAGTCAGATATAAAATTTAAAAGAAGAAGTCATCCCTGGTTAAGAAAAAAAAAAAAGATCACCAGTCCCCTTCCGTAAGGAAAGTATTATTCTCATTCACTGACGCTTTCCTTTGCGCTTTTTTCCCCACAGGCACCTTCCCTATATAGAATAAAAAAAACAGCAATGCGATGAGAAACAAGGGATCAAAACAGAAGGTCTTCCATCCGATGTCTCCAATCCATAAGCAATTGGTGCAAGCGTGCAAATCTAACCAACTAAACCTCTCTCCGTTTCACATCCCAGCACTACATCGCCATCCAAAAAAAGAGAGAAAAATTAAAAGAAAAATACAGATATCCAAAAAATAGTGAGAGAAACAGCAGGTGCCAATTTTAAAACATCCACGATGCAGCGATATTCCATTCAGCAAGAAGAAGAGGCAGCAGAAAGGCTAATACCGCATTCCTCTCGGCACCCAGCTTTGTCACTGACGGCCCAAAAATGATGAAGAATAGGAGCAAGAAAGGCTAGCACTAGTGGGGTAGGGGGCGGGGGAAAGGGGGTAAAAGGCAAAAGGGGGGTTGCTAGCAGCAGCAGTCCGTGTGCGAAGAGTCTTCCCCGGTAGAAAGCAGAGAGACCTCTGCTGCTACTGCTGCTGCTGCGGCTGCTGGCGGCGTTTGAACAGGTTACGCGTCTGCAGCGGGAGGGCGAGCTGAATCCTTCGGGGATGGGGACCAGTTTGTGCGCGATCCGCCACCGCCTGCTACTACGCGTTAGCGCCGTTCAATTAATTGCCCCATTTACTTAATTATTTTATAAAATTATAAAGCTGACGGAACTAGAAGCTGTTGAATTAAAAAGATGTGCCAATTTCTCCAGATTCTTCGTTCCCTTTTTTTTTCTTAAAGGCACAGGTTTTATTCGCGATTATGTACGAGCTAACGCAATGAAGATAACGCGCCTGGTATCCCACGCACATACTGTATGCAATTCTGCGACAGCCTGGCACAGAGATGCGCCCCCTTTTAAGCCCTGCACCCTCCGCGTGCTATGATGCATTCCCCGCACCTTGTCTTTACGAGAGAATTTCCATGTCGGGTCGTCATTTTCTATGCAAGGGAGCCAGTTTTGGATTATAATTTCTGCGTTTAATGCTCAATATACAATAGCGAGTTTTTGTTACCTCACGTTATTTGTGCATGCAACAGTGTATAAAGGAGACAAATTATTGAGCCTGTCTTGAAAAACACAAAACTTTTATTTGTTCGCACCTGGCAGGAATAAAAAATAATTTTCCAGAAACGAGTTTCCCTTTTGATGAATTGAAAAACAACCCCTGGCCAACCTTGTACCCTCTTTTACTCCACCCCAAATTCAGGTGTCACCTGTAACCTTAGAGGGGCAATGTAACAGGACCACCACCCCGATGGGAGTTTCACATTTAGATGGTTTAAACCAGTGGTTCTCAACCTGTGGGGCGGGCAAAGTAACAAAAAGGGGGGGCGCGAAGATGTGAAAAAAAGAAAACAAGAATCGAAAATTTGAAAAATACATCTATTGAAACCAAAACAAATTAACTTAAACTACATTCTGATACTAGAAAAATAAATACAGAGTTAGATAAATGTCGATAAAAGTTAAGTAGGTATAATAAAATATGCATCTATGAATCTTGATATATCATTAATTAAATTAAAATCATTAATTAAAAAAGAACAAATTGATATTAGTGGGCTCCTTTCAAAAAAAGTTAGGGGGGTGGGCGCGATTAAAACTGTTATGAAAACTCTGGTTGCAAATACTTAAAGGTTGAGAAATGCTGGTTTAAATACAATCACAATCTGCTTCAGGCACTGTCTCACTCTATCTAGTAGGCCTTTGAACCCCACTACCTCCCTCCATGTCATCTACTATAGGACTCTGTGCAACAGGATCCTCTGGAGGAGCATTTTTCTCAACAAATTGACTCATTTCCTTAACAGAGTGTAACTGCAGTACATAATACCTATGGAGTCAGTCATGTAATGCCCCAACATCATGAAATGTGCATAACATCAGACACAAAACACTCATCATGTGCCTGGTTACACTGTGGTTAAGATTAGGGTTGTGCAAGGGTTATCTGACTCAAAGAACGTTTTGTGGCTTACATTATGGGTGTTGCATTACCTATGTATTAGCTGTCGTGGGCAGCAGTTAGACCCATCTCTTCAGTGCTTAAAGTGGAACAAAATTACTGGTTGTACACTGTCTATGTGATATACTAGCATTTGATTGAAGAGCTGTCCCAGTGAAATTTTGACTACTGCAGTATAGCATACCAGTACTCACCAGTATGGTAAGACCTGATGCAGGTACTCTATATAAATTGGAGGAGGTGCCAGTACTGCATATCGGTGAGTACGAGGCCACTTGAAGCCCCGTGGTAAATGATGATGTGGCCCTTAACTGGTCAACCTGTGCAGGATGACCTTTTCATCAATGGCTATCAACTGTATTCTACAGATCATTTCCCACTGGAGGAGTTTAAGAGGTGGCCACCAACAGATGCACTAGGTTACTAAATAAGTTTCAAATGATGGATTATTTTTTCCTTTTTTTTAAGGCCACAACTAATGTAAATATTGTTTCGACCTAGGGGGTGTGAAAGATGGATGAATGGATTCAGCCACCTTATGCCAGAGCACGGATTTGGCCTTGACAAAAGACCTTTGGTTTCTTCAGTGTGTCTCCACCGCACGCGGCGCCAGATCTCCTGTGGTGTTATGTGCTCTCAGCTGCTTCATTCCCTTGGCCAGGCACAAATGCTCATGCCATCCAGCTCCGCCTCACACTGCTCATCCAGAGTTAGAGGCAACTTGATTGGCTTACTATCCCCCTGTTCCGTGAGCCAACCCAAGGCCAGGGTCTGTCCAAGGCTTGCTGGCCACCACACTCGCAGGCAGATAGTCCTCAGCAACAGGTAGACATGTATTGAAGTGCTTCCTTAAAGTGCTGGAACAATGACCCCAACTCACATGCTTATCAGAAGCAGCTTATATAGTTGGGTTCTTTGGACATCCCATCCCCCTCGGCAGTCCGAGGCCTCCTGGAGAATAGGTCCATCCTTCCAATATGAATCAATGAATACACAGCACAGTGATGCAATGGTAGCACCCTGGGTGCTCCCTGTGTGTTTGCATGTGGGTCTGTGTGGGTTTGTACCCACAGTTTAAACTTCATCCATTGCTTAATGGGATAGGCTCCAACTACCTAGTGACCCTGTCCTGGTAAGCAGGTTTAGAAAATGGATGGATTAGCAAATATTATAATCCATTCTGCCCTAAGTATTCAGTATAAATTCAATTATAGGTTAGTTTACTGATACAAATTTAGCTTGAGAGAGGTTATTTCAAGTTGTATATTTTGTCTACGGTACTTTTACCTTTTACATGTCTGATAGCAACGCCTGTCGACAAACAGATCCTCAGTACTCAGCACAAACAATTGAAACAACAGTGCACACGTGCCTGGCGCTTATGCTTGCCAGTATAAACTATTGTGTGGCGGTGTAAGCAAGTCACTATTACACATCACACATACCATTGTGACAAAATATTTAAAAAACAAAAAAAAAGTAATATCTGTATTTTTGATTAAGCAAACAAATAACTGAAAATGCTCCAACTTTCAAATTTGATAACTAAATGCATTGAAATGCTACTCCATGCAAACATTTCCAAACATCTTAGAAAACATAGTTCGTATTTTGCAACAATTACAGTAAGCAGACAAGCAAACTTAAAAATCAACATATTCTGTCATTTAAATATTGTTAAACTTATTTGTGTACTTTTTTATCATTACAAAGTTTTAAATTTGTCGCATTAAAAACAATTTACAACATTTGGCATGGAATGCAATGTAAATATGTAGCAGTACAGTTGTGACTTGGAAAATGCAAACATTTTTTATGGTTCATGGGGCTCCCCCAAGCCTCCCCCATGCCGTTCGCCATATCTTTCTAATACCTGCTAGGACCCAATCCAGGGGCCTTTCCTGTATGGGAGTCTAAACACCCATATCTGCAGTGTTGTGCAAGTTTACACCTCACAAGAACTAATTCAAAGTTCACTGGAACCAGCATGTAGGTGAACTAACCTATTACGCTGCCGGTCAAAATTCATGTCACATATTGCATGTCCAATGGGGGAAAATATAAAGTGGCCTCGCGAAGTACAACATTTTCATAAAAGCAAAAGCAGAGCTTCAGCATTGGCTTGTGTCAGTAGGGGTGCAGATTATGCACAAGCAGGCAAACACAGACAGTGCCAATTTGATTTTACGTTATTTTTTTCTGAAAACAAATAAATGGCAAAAATCCGAACGAAATAAATATTTGTAAAAATCCCCTATTTGTGCTTATCTGAATACCATATTCATATTCGGCTCCAACCCTACATTACAGGGTAAGGTCCAACTTTTAATCTGGACCTAAACCAGATCCAGAATGTCACATAAAACTGAACTAGCTCACGTTCAAGTTCTTCACTTGCAAATACGTTATAAGTTCATCATTCTTAGAAAAAAGAACTTGCTCAGTGAACGCGCTCTTTTGAACTAGTTCATGCACAACACTGCATATCTGCTCTCTAGGGTGAGACTGAAGTGCATTTTTGTCTCACTACTGCAGCCCATAACTGAGGTCTGGCGATTATGTGTCCAGTTTCCATTCGGAGGACACGGGAGTACACCAGTCCGGCTGGTGCCAACATAGTTTATGCCTCAGTGTTAAATCAGCAGAGAGTAAAAGAAAGATCAGAAAGCTTAAATGCAATACCACGACTCTTGAACAGCAGTATGACAAACTAACAGGACCAGGGCAGCTGATTGTCCTTACTGTTCATGTTGGATTGTCATTAAAACCAAGTGGAGAGTCAAGGTCCTGTTAAAAACACTCTACACGTCTGTTCATTTGTAGCTGCAGGGTTTTGTGTGGGGTTTAATTCCTGACTCAAAATTGTGTTCCTAATCTGAATGCAATTACTGGTGAATCCCAAGCCTACTGAAAAATCCTCCCAGGAGTGTCTCTAATGGTGCCGGCCTCCTAGTTAGGAAGGTGGTAGACTTCAGGTCATTTTTCAAAATGATCCAGGGCAATAGGGAATAATAAATAACCTGATCTACAAGGGCTCTGGCAACATTCTGTTGAGGTGGAGCACAAGACCCCTGTTGTGGTTTGTTTTAGTTACTGTAAGCATGACAGTATTGACAGAAGTCATCAATATCTCTCCTCTAATGTTTCCAGTCATATCCTAGATACTGTGTGCCACTACACTTTCCTTGTAGCTGGCCCCTGCCAGCACCACTGTTAGACAACCACCCCTAACCTAGCCTTTGACCTCAGGTGACAGAGTAGCAACCTGTTCCTATACTGGTCAGTGCCAAGACTGTAGTCAGTCTATGACAATCTTAAGTTCAGTATCTGTAGTTGTTTATCACCCCAATTAAGTAGCCCTCAAGTCAAGTCCACTCCCTGGCAGACATGTTTCTCCTCTTTCTGTCGTTTACCCAGGTCAGTCCTGTCCTTTTCTTTCCTTTCTTTTCTTTTCCTTCTTTTTGCAATACAAACTTCATGTATCCCTGTACAGATGGCTTTAAAGAGCATTGATACAATGTTTCCATTTTATAGTTATGTCCCTAGAGTTGCTCAAGCCGGTGAGCAACTTGCCCCTGGTTCCTTCAAAAACATGAGCCACTACATGCTGATGGTGAATGGCAAGCCAACAAATATTTCTGAAGTGACAAAATTCTTCCATTAATGCCAAGATCTCCATTCGATTTCACATTAGGTGTCCTCTGGCTGATTAACTGCCCACCTTTAGAAAGTATAATGAATTGGGTTGATTACAGTATTTTATGGGGTTTTCACAAAATTTTAAATGTATGTTCTTACCCATTTTTAGGTGTTCTTTAATGGCAAGGATCTAATTCTGAGATCAGTTTTTTAAAATCACTTACTTTTTGTGTTGTGAATTATTTTGCACCATTGTCCCTGTCCTTCTGATTTGTTGTAAATACTGCTGTTTGTTTCTCCAACCATTAAATCAGTACCTGCTTTGTTAGGGGCATTTCCTTGAAGGTCGTGACCAAGGATGGCCAGATCATCAGCACCCCTTGTGTATGGGATAACAATTGAGTAGTATTATAAGCCTATAGCCAGTCTCCTGTATGAACTAATGCCCAGGGCCCTATGAGCTAGAGGGGATGTAAAATTTATTAACCTGTAGGACAAAACAACCACTAGACTGGCTGATTATGTCCTCTTTAATCTCATTACTGTTATTTCTTGGCTTGACTTTCTTTCTATAACTCGTCCAACTGCTAGTTGCACGCACACCACCTTCCCCAAGTGCTCTTGACATGGCATTTGCGACAGCAGGACTGGTGCAATGCGGGCTGTCAGGACGTGAAGCTTGTGAAGTAGAAAATTATTTGATGTGTTAATGACAGTGCTTTAGAAATGTCCAACTGCCTTATACAGATGATTCTAGTTCTAGTGATAATAAAGTACACAAAGGTGATGACTTTGTTCAAATGGTGAGCTTTGCCCCACTTCTGAATACACAGAAATACAGTGATCCCTCGCTATATCGCGCTTCTCCTTTCGCGGCTTCACTCTATCGCAGATTTTATATGTAAGCATATTTAAATATATATCGCAGATTTTTTGCTGGTTCGCGGATTTCTGAGGACAATGGGTCTTTTAATTTCTGGTACATGCTTCCTCAGTTGGTTTGCCCAGTTGATTTCATACAAGGGATGCTATTGGCAGATGGCTGAGAAGCTACCCAACTTACTCTCTCTCTGTCTCTCTTGCGCTGACTTTCTCTGATCCTGACGTAGGGGGTGTGAGCAGGGGGGCTGTTCGCACACCTACACGATACGGATGCTCGTCTAAAAATGCTGAAAGATTATCTTCACGTCGCTACCTTCTGTGTGCAGCTGCTTCGTGAAGCGACATGCTGCACGGTGCTTTGCATACTTAAAAGCTCAAAGGGCACGTATTGATTTTTGACTTTATTTTTCTCTGGCTCACTCTCTCTTTGTCTGCTCCTGACGGAGGGGGTGTGAGCTGCCGCCTTCAACAGCTTTGTACCGGCGGTGCTTCGCATACTTAAAAGCCAAACAGCCCTATTGATTTGTTTGCTTTCCTCTCTGTTTCTGACAGTCCGTGCTCCTGACGCGCACTCCTTTGAAGAGGAAGATATGTTTGCATTCTTTTAATTGTGAGACAGAACTGTCATCTCTGTCTTGTCATGGAGCACAGTTTAAACTTTTGAAAAAGAGACAAATGTTTGTTTGCAATGTTTGAATAACGTTCCTGTCTCTCTACAACCTCCTGTGTTTCTGCACAAATCTGTGACCCAAGCATGACAATATAAAAATAACCATATAAACATATGGTTTCTACTTCGCGGATTTTCTTATTTCGCGGGTGGCTCTGGAACGCAACCCCCACGATGGAGGAGGAATTACTGTATCACACATGCACTGCCCATGACGTAACTAAAGAAAGTTTGGGAACCCCTGGCCCAGATGGTGGTGTGTTCATTCCAGGTCTAAACACATCCTTTTTGATGATTCAGATTGTAAGGTAAGCGCATGTTTTTTAAATAACTACTAGCCTAATAAGTATGAAGTTCAGTATGTTATCACTTAGAAACTTTCCTATGACTTTGTCTGTGTACTGGCGTGTTAGCAGGCAGAGTTAGTTGGGTCTTTTGTATATAGTTGCACCTAGGCCCACATATGTGAGAGCCCCATATTGAAAGCAAAATACAGGGTGTTTGTAAACTCTCATGTTGTGACGAGCTGCTGGCTTTCTTTGCACTCACTATATAGAATTGAGAAGGTTAAGATAGTGATATACTGGTTAACAAAGCGATCACTTGATATACCTTATACACAGCATATCACAACTGAAAAGCATTTAATTTTGTTACCTGTCACTTCACACAGTAGTGAGGAATTCCTTTTGAGAATAAAACCGTTATTGATGTACTGATATACAGATTCACTAAAATCTACATACCTGAGCAGAAGGTTATTGTTGACAAATCATTTATGGTTTGGAAAGGCCATTTGGCGATTACGCATTAAAAACATTATACATTATGTCTACTCTATTTGACAAAAGTTTCTGCAAACTGGCAAAAAAAAACTACTCTATATTTTTAATTTGTTTAATTTTTGTAAATTAAGTAAATAAATTAAATGTTTACCACTGCTGCAGTAGGGCTAGATACAGAAACTCATTTCCCATGTAAGTGCTATGTGTAGGTCATTTAGGCCTATGTGGAGTATGTATGAACACTGGATTGTCTTTGTAGTTGGTAGCACCCCTTACCAAAAATTTGTTCCTGGCGGCCCTGGTCATGACGTCCCAATTATGACATGAAGGATTACAAAGTCATCTTTTTGACCACTTCCTCATCCGAGTTTGCAGGTTTGAACACTTTTTTGTTGTATATCTTTATAATCTAAATGTAACTACTCAATAATCTTTTTTGTTGCTGACAATTCACTGGCTATTTTTAGACTTTTTGTTGCTTTGTTTCTTTTCTGAAGCTTGATTTCTCAGTCTCTCAGTTTCAGCAGTTTTTCCTTCTGACTATGTCCTATTTCCTGGTCCTACTCAAAAATATTAATGCTAGTTCAATTAACTTAACTGTGAGCTTTTACAGTTTCTCCTTTTGGATGTTTCTGCCTTAACGCTGCACCAGTGCCTAGTTTGCTGGCATCTGTATCCGTACAAAAGGTCACTTCACATTAAAAGCAACCAAGACAGGGCCTTGCAGAACTTAACAACCTTGCTGTTGCTTAATGGAGTAGTTGGTATAGTTAGTGGCGATGTCCCTACCAAATGATGGCAATAAGTTTCATTTTATGCTGTAAGTTCAACTACTTTTATTGCAATTCCTAAAACCAGTGCATTGGATATCTTGCATAGTTTCTTTAAGTAAGAATAAACACTATATAAATACTGAACAATCTATCTATGGAAGCAAAAACACATTATACAAAAAAAAAAATTAAATTGCAAATAAAAAATATTAATCAAATTGCACATGGTAAAAAGCCATTATTGCATACAGTTAGAAATATTCAGGGAATTGGGGATGTACAGTTCCTGTAACAAGTATTCTCTCCCTTGGAAATTTTCACATTTTATCGTTTTACAACATTGAATCACAGTGGTTTTAATTTGGCTTTTTGACACTGATCAAAAAAAGACTTGTTAATGTCAAAGTGAAAGCAGATCTCTGCAAAAAGATCGAAATTAAGTGCAAATACAAAACACAAAATAACTCACCGGCGGCACGGTGGCGCAGTGGGTAGCGCTGCTGCCTCGCAGTTGGGAGACCTGGGGACCCGGGGTTCGCTTCCCGGGTCCTCCCTGCGTGGAGTTTGCATGTTCTCCCCGTGTCTGCGTGGGTTTCCTCCGGGCGCTCCAGTTTCCTCCCACAGTCCAAAGACATGCAGGTTAGGTGGATTGGCGATTCTAAATTGGCCCTAGTGTGTGCTTGGTGTGTGGGTGTGTTTGTGTGTGTCCTGCGGTGGGTTGGCACCCTGCCCGGGATTGGTTCGTGCCCTGTGTTGGCTGAGATTGGCTCCAGCAGACCCCCCGTGACCCTGTGTTCGGATTCAGCGGGTTGGGAAATGGATGGATGGATTTTTCACACCCCAGTATTTAGCCATGGCAGCCACAAGTCTGTGTGCTCAGGTCTCTATCAGCTTTCAACATCTGGACACTGCCATTTTTCTTTATTCTTCTTTCCAAATCTGCTCAAGCTCTGTCAGGCTGCATGGGGCTCGTGAGTGAACAACCTTTTTTTAAAATCCAAGCAAAAATTCTCAATTGGATTGAGATCTGGACTCAGACTCTGCTACTCCAGGGCATTGACATTGCTATTTTTAAGCTATTCCTGTTTAGCTTTTGGCTTTATGCTTGCTGTTGTTGTCTTGCTGGAAAACAAACCTTTACACAGGTTTCTTGCTTTGGGTTTTCCTGCAGGATTTGTATTGCCCTGTGCTCTTCAGCCTAGCATGTATCAAACTCCCAGACATCTTGTAGTTCATGGACAAATCCCCCAGTGGGTGAAGGAGATGCTCAGACAACAGTTTTTATAAAGTGCAAAATAACACACTGTACTTTTTTATTGCGTGCATCCTTCTAGTAATAAATCATTTGTGCACTTTTAAATATAGTCTGAATTAGACTGAAGAAAATAAAATTAAGAAAACAAATCAGAAACTCTTCTCAATCAAACCAACATTCTTCAGTGTTAAAAGATATTAAAATACCCCCTCTGAGTAACTAGATCAAGAAACGAAGCACCATCACTTCCAAGGGATTGGTGTCAAGCCTTTCTCTTTGGGTATAATTGGAGGCCCAATCCTGAAACAGTGTGTTCCCATCTAACTTTCCATACTCTCCCTCTTGCTTTCGCATGGTTTTCCATTTCCCCAGATTACAAACTTATCATACATCCCTCACTTCTACATTGATCAGAGACCACATTGTGCCTTGTTCTCTTCCCTGCTCTCTCTCATAGTCAGCAGTTTGACAATACAACAATAACAGCACTTTTCCAAGAGACCACTCACCCCCCCTCTCTACACCTTCTCTACTCACTTAAATACAACTGGATTTGAATACCCCACCGAGACAAGACCAATTTCCCACAGCTGCTTGTGATTGTCTCATTTGTACTACGCCATCTCTCACCCTCAACACAACGCACTCACACCAGTATTCAATGCTTCAATCAACTTTACTCCGTCTGGCCCATGCTCACCACACTCTAGATTCTAATTAGCTTTTTCACCTTGGGCTCCTCTCATTTTCTTTTGCTGGCATACCCACCTCCCAAATGGCACCTCATCCCATTCCAGGACAAAAAGTGCTGTAACGCCCACCTGTGTTTACAGCACAGTATCTACAACATACACCTCTCCTTGGACTTTCAGGTACACAAATCAAGGTGATCAAATAGGGGACCTGTGGCACGACCTGCCCCAGGATTTCCGCTTAATTTTCTGCATTTTTACCATCTACCTTCTCAAGCCTTCCAGTGCCTACTACAAAGAAGCATTCCCACAGCATGATGTTACCAGCTCCTAGCTTCACGGTGAGGATGGTGTGTTTGTGATAATATGCAGTGTGTAACATGGTGTTTAGTCTGATGGGCAAGAAGCTCAGTCTTATTCTCATCACACCACAGAATCTTCTTCCAGATGACTTCAGAGTCTTCAGTGGGGCAGCTGGTAAACCCAATGCCAAGATGTTATACTGTATGTGTTTTTTTTAGTTGTGACTTTCTCTTTGCCACTTTCCCATAAAGCTCCAACTTGTGAAGAGCCTGGACAATAGTTATTATCTGCACAGTCTCTCCAATGTAAGCCCGTGTAGCTTGTAACTCCTTCAAAGTTCTTATAGGTCTTCCAGTGACCTCCTTCATTAGTCTTGTGGCAGGAGGCTGGGGGTCAGACCCAGCCGGGATGCCTGGAAAGACTGGGAGGTGGATTATACATCTCCCAGGCCATGAGGGGGCAACTGCCCTGGATAGTGTGGGGCCCACGGGGATAGAGTGTGGAGGCTCAAACCCATTGGGGCCCGTGGCCACTGCCAGGGGGCGCCCTAAGCCTCATAGAGCCCAGGATATTTGCACTTCCGCCACACCTGGGAAGGTGGATAGAGGACCTTCCAGGGACGCCCAGAGTGCTTCCGGGTGTTCATGCGGCACTTCTGCCACTCCAGGAAGTGCCGCTGGAAGGACATCAGCAAACACCTGGGGCCTCATGTATAAACTGTGCGTACGCACAGAAATGTTGCGTACGAACGTTTCCACACTCAAATCGCGATGTATAAAACCTAAACTTGGTGTAAAGCCACGCACTTTTCCACGGTACCTCATACCCTGGCATACACAATTTCTCCGCTCGGTTTTGCAGACTGGTGGCACCCAGCGTCAAAGCAGTGCTACTGTTCCTGTGTGGTCACCCTTTCTTTCTTAGACCCACGTTCCTGACACGGCTTTATAAATACACTGAAATTAACTGCATATTGTTTATTAGTGTAATGCATCTGATTGTAATTAACCTGCAGCAATATAATGGTCCAGGGAATAGCCATAGTATTCCAAATACCATAACTGCTTTAGCATTGTAACTCTCACTGCATCTTCTTCTTTCAGCTGCTCCCGTTAAGGGTTGCCACTGCGGATCATCTTTTTCCATATTACTCTCACTGCACCACTCGGAGTATTTATATCACTGTATCTGAGTGGGGAATCACAGCAGCAGCTGATCAGAAAGAGAATTATCGGTATACAGTTTCCAGTACACACTACCAGAACCACGGCAAAAAGCGTCAAAGCCTTTCCTGTACGGACCTCGCGTTTCAGAAACAGTTTCATCCCAAGAACTATAAACGCACTCAATCAGTCCATCAAGTGCTCCTTGTAGAACTGTTTGTACTTATAAGTACAATTACCCAACTGTAAACTTACACTACAGTTATAATACTGCACAACCTGCGCCACTTTATAAAGCGCGTATGATGACAATATCATTTTTAAGATGAAATGCAGCAAAATATGTTGCTTATAGTATACAGATAAAACTTTAACTTCATTTAAATAATCTGTATTGTTAATAATTAAACATGTGAGGACACGGTGCCGCAGCGCTAGCTAGTTCACGGATAGCTCCTGCCTTGCGCTGTATTATTGCTGGTGCTGACGTGACACTGGAAGGATAGACGGATAGAATAAGTAAACATGTACTATGAAGATATTTCAATGTTCCTTAAAAGTTTTGAAGAATCGACGTTCTAAGCTTACAGATGGCTTAACGTCTATTACAGAGCTGATTGTGTGGCGATTGGGAATTTGGAGAAAGAAAAGTAAGGACAGGGAATTGGAGGTTAGTACATTTGAAAGAGACAGTACTTCTGTAATAAATTATTTCATCGAAGGTCGCGCATGGCGCAGCAAGCCTCTTGCATGAGATATGAACAATCACTGCGCCACCCGTGTTCCCATGTTTAATAACATGCTTTCATTCCGATCATCATGAAAAAGATATCACGTACACATCTCAGTATTTTAATTATTCAGAGAGCTGTAATATCACGAATGCAATGGATTCTGTGTCCTGTCGGAGAAAGAGAAAGAACGGAAGCACGTAGTGATTCACACACATTGAGCACATAGAAGATCAAATACAGAACAAAGCATTTAACGTGCTACTTGAGAAACTAGTAAAATAAACGATTTTAAGATTAAGTTTATGATGTTCTACTTTAATGACAAAATTAACTACGTGATTAAAGTGGAAATTTCGAGATTAAAGTTGACATTTCGTGCTTTTTTCCCCACTGTGTGCCTATTTTTTTTGTCTGTACCCTAATAAGCTTTCATATGACACTCAGACAGTGGGCTACGACTTGCCTTTTCACGGCGACTTTGATATGTGATTTCTTTTTTATTTCGGACACTGTGCGACTTTGTGAACTTGAGCTTTCGAGTTTCTCCGACACTCCATCACTCGATCAACTTTCTTTTGTTGATTATACCACTGTTTAAACCAACAAATAGTACGTTTTTCCTTTGCCTCCACTTGGTATTCGCTGAAATTCTTATATTTTCCCCTGTGCTGTTCCCATTGTCTTTTCACAGAAGGTTATTTATATTGATTTGCATATTCAAAGAGGCGTAATTCTGGAGGAGTTGGGGCGGGACAGAAGGCGCCTGCATGTGCGTTACTTTTCACTCTGATCGGGATTTATGTAGTGGAAGAACGTGAAAGTTTGCGTGCGCACAGATTCCTGCATCTGGATTTTTCTGTGCGTACACACAATCCCACTTTTGTGTTTACGCCATGTTATAGTGTGAGTTCTACGCACGCCGTTATACATGAGGCCCCTGGAGCACATCCGGGTGATTATAAAAGGGGCCGCCTTCCTAAAGTCGGGTGATTCTGAGAAATCTCCTTTGTTCGTGCCATGATACACTTCCACAAACGTGTTGTGAAGAGCAGACTTTGATAGATCCCTGTTCTTTAAATAACACAGGGTGCCCCACTCACACCTGATTGTCATCCCATTGATTGAAAACACCTGACTCGAATTTCACCTTCAAACTAACTGCTTTTCCTAGAGGTTCACATACTTTTGCCACTCACAAATATGTAATATTCGATTATTTTCCTTAATAAATAAATGACCAAGTATAATATTTTTGTCTCATTTGTTTAGCTGGTTTCTCTTTATCTACTTTTTAGGACTTGAGTGAAAATCTGATGATGTTTTAGGTCATATTTATGCAAAAATATAGAAAATTCTAAAGGGTTCACAAACTTTCAAGCACAACTGTAGGTCTTTATGTTCACAAAGTATTCCAATCCCCTAGTCAATGTGTAGAACCAATTTAAAAAGCTGAAAAAAATGTCAAATTATATCATAAAAACATCCATAAACTAAAATGCTAGGAGGTGTAATTTCAATACTGAGTTTAGCTACTTACAAACAATCAGAGCTCAAGATAGTATATTATTACATGACACCATGCAGGAAAGTATCGGAATTTTATTCCATTATTATTATAAAGTTAATTAATAAAATAAAAATATGCAGTAAACTGGACTCTTTTGACATCCGCATACCTTATACTATGAAGATAACGTAAATAACTCAAACACGAAGCAAAGCTGCAGCCACGACAGATTTAGTAAGGAAGCACTAGATGTTCAAAGGAGATCTGATGCATCATTAATATATTGTTTAAAGTCTACATTGTTTTTTTATTCACAACAATTGCATAAGCAATAGATTACAGCAAACAGAACTTTGTAATTCACAAGGCAATGCCTCTCTCCCCTTTCAGTACACTTTACACTATAAACAATATAGACAATGTACGCATGGCATAGTATTCAGGTACATTCAGTGACTAAGTAAACTGATATGAATGTTGGAGCATTTCATATTTTTATATACTTCATCCAAGAGTCAGTTATTACATTTTTGTTTATGAAATAGTTTTGCAACAATAAGTCACATTCGAAAGTAATAGCGAAAATAGAACGCAACTTCACGTGTTAGTACATTATGTTACATACAGTGTATGCTTATTAACAGCACTTCACAACGGAGTTAAAATCGGAGCCCAAATAGGCTTGTGGTGACTCAGTAGCTTTCATACACAGTAGATTTCAATTGAAGTGATGTGAAAATGGCATTGATTGATCTGTGTTAGTGCTGGAATGTCTGTGACTAATTGTTGTTCAATTTTCTTAAACATAACAGTTTTGAAAGTATACCCCATTAAGCAGTATCCAATAATTAGCAAGAATATTAAAGCATTTTACATAGTGAGCGGGGAGCTATGGGAGATGATGCAACGGCAGCCATTTTTGTGCCATACACTCACCACAAATTAGCAGTTAGGTGGTGAAATGGTGAGAGAGAGAGAGCCATTTACAGACAGGGGTGATTAGGGGGCTAGAATGACAAGGCCATGAAGGGCAATTTAGCCTGGACCTTGGGAAGATCATGGGCTTGCTGAAATTGTTCGTGCATGTCTGGGTCTGAAAGATCAGGAGCTGTGCACCAGAGCTCTGGGGCTAAGCCACTGCAGTCTCCCACCTCTTAACACCACTGTCCATTTTTCTATCAGTTAAGGAAGTTGTACCTCACCTATAATATTAAATACCACTTAGCTGCAGGTTGATAGCACTGTTTTTTACAATAATAATCTGCAGATAATATTGTTCAATCAATTTAGTCTTATATATAATTACATATTTGCTTTCCTATTCCATTTAATCCCAGAGAAATGACTTTTTTTGTACTCTTACTTGTTAACTTACCTAAAGCAGCAGGAGAAGGCCACTGCTGTGTGACCTGTTTGCATTTGACTCACTTACATTGGGCATTCGAGCAGCTGTCAGACAAGTAAAAGAGGAAAATACACAAAATATTCAAGTTCAAGCAACTGCTGTCAAGGTACAATTGAAACAGTAAGCTAATTCCTAGTTGAATTTGCAGAGAACATTTTTCCATTTTTGACGAGTTGACAAATTTGATAATGCTTTTCAATCTGTGATTTTGAATTTTTAAAACTTTGAATAGCATGATCTGTTCATGATATCTCAACAAAAATTGACTCGACAAATTTCTTTGAAGGATAAGTGTGCCACATTTCAACAAAACTGGTTCACGGGGACCGAGTTGTTTCATGACAGACAGACATGAGCTTTCGCAATTAGGCGCTTCTTACATTATATGTGAACACACTGTGGAAGATAGAGAGTGCTATTACCCGACACAAAGACGCAAGAGGCACAAGTCCAAGCACACGTGATTTATTTTTCTTTTTACACGGTTCCAGCAAGCACAAACACTCTTTACATTTCTTTTGCTTTTCTTCTCTTTACTTTTCCTTCCTTCTCCACTGCACCTTGGCAAGCTTCGTCCACCTCCTCCCGACTCTGGCTCCCCGAGTAGTGGCTGCTGGCTCCTTTTATAAGGCACCCAGAAGTGCTCCAGGTGCTCGTTGACCTAAATCTGGCAGCACTTCTGGGTTGTGGCTGAAGAGCCGCTCTCCAAGGTTCAGCAGCAGCTGCAGCACCCCCTGGCAGCACCCGCAGATCCCAACAGGGCTGCACCAAACTCCAACTCCCATGAAGCCCTGCGGGAGTCCAAGGCACCGCTGCAACCCAGGGGGGCTGCCATCAAGCGCTTCGGGGGAGGTAATGCTCCAGCCACGCGTGCTCCCCCGGTCCTTCCAGTGTGGAGGTGTCCCGGCCATTCGTCACAACGTGAAAAAAAAAAAGATACATGGAGATTAAAAAGAAACAGTTTACATTTTAATGATCTTTCAAACACGTAAGACAAAAAAATCAGTTACCTTACTTTTACACTGACTTCTCCATTTTCCGTGAATGTTAAAGACGTGACAAGAAAATCGGTATGCATGTCAGGATACATTGCTACATTTTACGACACATGATGCTCATGCTGTTTTTATTTGATTGGATACTAAAATTTTTTTTTGTCTCTACAAAACTAATTCCTTATAAGGCCTTTGTTTTAAATGCTATACATCACAATGAACAACAAGTTTGAAAATATATGCATGGCATAACATTCAGGGGCATTCAAGGACGATGCAGACACTGCAGCCCTCAATGGACTGAGTTCAGAAGGTCGATTCTATAACTTTTTCAATCCAATTCAGGGTTGTGGGGGCCATAGGCTATTCCACCGAGACAGGACAAAAGGCTGAAAACAGGCCTGGGCTGTATTCTAGTCCGTCACAGGGACCACTCACACCCTCTCTCACACACACCATATTCACACACAGCAACAATTTGCACGTGTCAATTAACATAGCCCAAATAAATAAAACTCTTTTCTTTCTGTGTTTGATTATGTCTGGCCATAGTAATTTCCATGAAATTGGACTTGCAGAGTTGTTCAGTTATTTCAAATTTTAGGGAATAACAAAAGTGAAAGGAAAACTTTATTACAGCCACTGACCATTGTGGAAATTAGATGAATGTAGCACTCTAATGATAAATTATATGGGGATCAGATTTTTAAAGTCTCAAACCGGGACACTTGTGTAGCATGTATGCCCATACATAAAACTCTTCCTCATTTGTTTAATGGCTCCGTTATCTTATCATCATCAGAGATCATTGCACAGAAAAAGAAAAAATAAACTTGCGAAAATGAAGCCTTTGAAGTGTAAACAAATAGTTGGCAGTGCTGCCTGTTTTTCTTTGCTTCTTTGTCCTCTCATTGCCGTTCACATTCAACACAAGTTCTCAATAAAACTTTCACCTTCCAAATCTGAGACCACGTTATTATTCATATTTTACGTTTGGGGGGAATGGTGATTTCTGCTTCTTAGAGTTTCATAAACATATTCTAAATATATTGTGGGAATGCTAATGTCAGCAGATCAATTTTTTACTACATGGGCAGTATGCTAAAACCAAGACATTTCATATTCTTCAGTTATTTATCTGGATGCATAGCCTGAAATCGGGACTCTTGCTATCACCGGTGACCATATTAAAATAGTGTCAGTATAAAATAGTCAATCATTATAAACTGCAGATAATGGAGATGTGGGGTTGGTATAGTAAAAGGTAAATACTATTTAAATGTTTATTGCTCTGTGCACAGCAGCTTACATGTTTCATTCACATCTAGGCTTACATTTTATACTTTTATGGTTAGGAAAATCATTAAACTTACCTGTTACAACTTAAAGCATCCAGAGGAGTGAGGTGCTGATGCACTGCTTCTCTTTGGTTTACACTCAAACTGCTGGGAATACTTCATGAAGTAGAAACAACTTGTTGATGTAAAGGTTTCCCCACATGACAGCAACTTCCTACGCCTGCTCACATGGTCCATGGCTGTTGGAGGTGAAAAAGAGCAAAATATACAAAATGTACAAGCTGGTGTAACCGCTGTCAAGGTGAGATTGAAACAGTGAACTAATTCAAAGTGGAAGTCACACAGAACGTTTCTCTATTTTAAAACAGACAAGCAAATTTGCCAATACTTTTAAATGGGAGATTTTTCCATTTTAAAACTGTGTACAGTGAGATCTGTTCTTGACGAAAATTGAACTGTGTTTACAGATTTCCTTGAAGAATACGTGTGCTACATTTCCAGGGCTGGGTTAACCATTAAGTAAAATAATCACGTGCTTAGGTAATCAAAAGAAGGGGGGGGGGGTCACCAAGTTCCCATTGCCGGATTTACCATGGACCATATGGTGCAAAAGTGCAAATGGTGCAGCTGAACCAGGTTCCACAAAAAGGGGCTCCCACATCAAATGAAAAAAATACATACATATATATGCAATAGATAGATAGATAGATAGATACTTTATTAATCCCAATGGGAAATTCACATTCTTCAGCAGCAGCATACACGGAGCTGCTGAAAAGGCTGCCACTCACGGCGGCGCGGATATAATAAAAATAATTATGAAATAGTAATAATACAGGCAGGCTGGATTCCTTGACTAAACTAAGTATAGAAGCAGATGTCTTACAGATTAGTTTTGAGGTTCTGATCAAAGACTTTGCAATTAGAAAAAGTCAGAAAAAACTTTTCAAATTAAATAAAGTGGAAGTATACAAACATAAGCATTATTCTCACTGTAAGTTTTGTTTAATTTTGAAAAATAGAATTTTATTTTATGGTTTATTATTGTTTGTATTTTGGACCAGCTGTCCCCCACGGTTCTGCCCATGTAGTAGTGAAACTGGGCAAACTTTAAAAATCAATTAACAAACAGGTATCACAAGCTAATTAAAACAATTCATCTCTGATACAAAAAGACAATGCCAAACTAATCTTACCTAATGCTAAACCAAATTTTATAAAAGTGAGAAAAGGTGGGCAAATGACAGAGCACAAAATCATTATGAACCTGCTGACATACATGAAACTCCAAACTGAGGCTTTGCCTCCAAAACTAGGCCTCAAGGTTCCAGTCAGGTCTGACAATAAACAACTGCAGCAACAGGAGACTGCCCCCCCTCTTTGGGCTTAACATATAAAAGTAATAGACATATTAGCAATACTACATTAAAAAGTAACACATAAATAAAAATTCAGAACATAAACAGAAAGATGACATATTATATAACAAAATCTGGATTAAGTGTGTTCTGAAAATGGGTGGATTAATAAATATTCCTAAAATATATATATATGTATATTCCGTATATATGTATGTATAAATGATTTTTTTTTTGGGTGGCTCTGCTTTACTGGTGGCCCAAGCACATTCCTGGCATGGATATTGCTTAAAGACTGAACTTTATTATATGCATGTCAGTACTGCAGTCATATGAAAAATGATATATTTTTCATATGTAGAAAAATGAAAAGGGAATAAACATAAAGATGATAAATGATTGTAACTGCCAATGACCTTTTAGCTAGTGATGAATGTTCAGACCTAAAATCTCACATGGGACTACAACGCATCAGAAAAATGAGGAGGTAGGTCTGGTTTACTTTGGGCAGCAATTTATACAGTAAAGCTTTCTGAACAAACATCACATTTTATACTTTCAGGAGAAGTGATTAAAAATATTCAAGTTATAATTTCTATAAATAAAGTCATAATATCCTCTGTTTGTGTTTTGAATTTTTTTTTTACTTCGTTTTATTGTTTTTATCCATTTTGCACACTAAGGACCTCATTTCATGCTTCAGATCACAGCTTGTCTGTTTACTATTCACACAAAAACAGCTAAACCAGTTTACATAACATTTTGATCTGAAAGGGTGTTTGTAATGGCGTCGGGGGGGGGGGGGGGGGGGGGGGGGGGGGGGGGGGGGGGGGGGGGGGGGGGGGGGGGGGGGGGGGGGGGGGGGGGGGGGGGGGGGGGGGGGGGGGGGGGGGGGGGGGGGGTGTAACCCAAAAGCTGAGCATTATTCTAAAACAGTTGAGTCAGTGGTAGTGAAATTTTGCACATGTAATTAAGGTGAACCAACTTAAAATCCAGGCTATATGGCATTTCAAAAATGTCATCAAGAAGGGTGGCTGTAAGAGGGGAGTGTATCATTCCAAAACATCATGAAATTTTGCATACTCTTGTACACAGTAGTGAAATATGGAAAACCACAAGATGGTTTACTATGCACAATTGTTTGTAGATAGCTCAATATTTGGTTTCAAAACAACATACGCAGTTAGGAATTATGCTTAATCACAAATTGGTTTTAGAAACTAATGTATTCTGTTTTTAAACCCTAATACAAGATCACAAGCAATTATTTAAATCAAGATGGTAAAATCAAGGTGTTTTGATCAGCTATGCACAAATATAGAGATATCAGAAGAATCATTCTGAATTGGAATTCATTTGCTAATGGATAACCTGAGATTAATGGATGATAATCATTAAAGATGAATGACGTGACAAAACCTGAAGCTAAGTGAAGATAGATGGTGAATCTTTGTAAAGATCCTGTGATTTTCAAATTCAAATTCCTAATTTTTGTATTGTGTAATTTATACTAATTTATATGAAGGTGCTGTACATCATCAAAGTCTAGGAAAAGAAAATGTCCAATCCCCAACTAATACAGACTGAGTGCATTAGCCAAGTGGCTGGTCAGTCTAGGAGAATGGAAAACACTCATTTCAAACTGGGGCAGATTCAACTTATAAGCCCTGGCTGGTAGTTCACGGAAGAGAGCAACCAAGGGCAGAAAATCGTCTGCCTATGCTTCTGTGATAAAGAGGCCACACAATTATCTTTACAGCATTACAAATAACAATGGTGAAGTATCAAAACGCCAGGCATATTTTACCTTTCTGTGAATGAAAACTATAACATTATACTAATACTAAACCATCACATGAAATAATGAGACATGTCATCTTTTTGGCAAGACCTTGGTCAAAATATGTATCTGTTATGTAAGTATTTAAAATAGCCAAGTCTTTACAGCAAATATATTTACCTGAAAATAAGTTCCTACACTGGTCTGGATTTAGACCTCAAGCAGTACTTATGCCTGTGATACGAGTTAGAAAAATTAACTCGATTCTGATAAATTTGCCAAATAAAGTAAAACTTTGGTCATGACCTAGAGGTGATAATAACAAGATATACACACCTGCATATTTTCAAAATTTGATTGAATCAATTAAATCAGCCATCAGCTGAAAAGAATAAATAAGGCTGAATGATTTTTACATAAATAAAAATGTTGAACTCTACTTGATTTTAAGTGAGAGATCAAGAATCAAGTGCAAAACTCATTAATACACAATTAAGTGATAGCAACCTGCAACCACTGTGGATCAATGTGTCAGGGCTTTCCTCTCAATGGTAAATAAAATAACATAACGCTTACTTAGCATGACACATAATTTGTGCTGTTGATTGAAATGAACTTATGCTGTCCTAATCCACATTTTTATTTGGCAAACCTATAATATTCCTGTATGAAAATAGCCTGGGCACTCTTATGTGAATTCAACATACAAGTTTCTCATTACGCTTTACATTAATGAAAAATAGCAGAGAAATAATAAAAAAAGAAATAACAGAGCACTTCAAAGAGCCACTAGGTGCACATTTATTTTTTGCCTACATGTCTTCATGGACTGTTTCTTCTGAATTCTCAAGAACTGAGTATAAGGAGTTTGATAGATGAGAAAAGACAATATAGTTGAGCAAGCTTCTTTGGAAAGTTGGTATCTTCTTTATTGTCAGGGGACGGCTGCTGACTCAAGCAACAGTTAATGTTTTCTACCTATATTGTATCTGTTCTTGCTGCTGTATAAGAAGTTTGTTTATGTGGTGATAAATAGTTTGTTTACGTATAAGTGATAAATAAAGGCACTGTAAAAGTTTCTAGTCTAAACTAGCAGTTCTACCAGCCTTTAATTTAATGTTTAATCTTATTTATTAATCATTGCAATTAATTTACATTTTTCTGTTTAACCTTCTATGCATGTTCATACATATAAATTCTATATAATTTAGTAATTTATCGTTATCATATTATCGTTGTAAATATGTGTAAGTGCTCTGAGCCCGCCTCACAATGGTAACAGATGTCACTTCTAAATCACATGCATTCATCCATATTGTTATGGTTTCTTTCAGGCCTTGTCATTTGCACAACCGTTTTTTTTTTTTTTTTTTGCGTCTCTATTACATTTTCCCTATTACTGCCAATTTTTTACAAATTAGTTTGGAGTCAAATGATGCCATGGCTTCAATTAGCCTATGCCCATCACTTGTTGCAGCTAACAGAGTTGCAGTCATTTGAGGTTAAATAAAAGAACCCCTTGGTGTCTCCTTCACTGTGGTATCACTTTCAGTCAAAAATTGCACAAAAATTGGTTTTAGGCAATTCTATATAACTTAGTTAACTTGTGTACTGACTCACAACAGACAGTAAAAGAAAATTAAAAAATGACCGAGAGTATCACAGTCAGTGAAGTGACAATAAGTCAAAACCGTGAATCAACACAACCAAGTCCAAGTGTCAAAACCAAAACATGATCTAAAACTCAGAATCAACAAATAAGAGCAGAGATTCAGCAACTGAAGAGAGTAAAAATTAATATTCTTTATTTTAGTGAAATAACGCTTTATCCATTAACATGGGATACCCCAGCATTGCAGAGAATGATGACCTTTAAACAGTCGCTCTGCTGATGTCACAAAATGTACATGTTGCAGTGTATTTTGTGAAACAGAATGGCTTTGTGGCAACACATTAATAAATGTGGCAGAGTGGTGGCTCTGAGGCTAGGGATCTGCACTGGCAATCAGAAGGTTGCCGGTTCGAATCTTGTAAAATGCCAAAAGGGACTCCGCTCTGTTGGGCCCTTGAGTAAGGCCCTTAACCTGCAATTGCTAAGCGCTTTGAGTAGTGAGAAAAGCGCTATATAAATGCAAAGAATTATTATTATTATTAAAATAAGCCAGATACATACTGTACAGGTGCTGGTCATAAAATTAGAATATCATGACAAAGTTGATTTATTTCAGTAATTCCATTCAAAAAGTGAAACTTGTATATTAGATTCATTCATTACACACAGACTGATGTATTTCAAATGTTTATTTCTTTAATGTTGATGATTATAACTGACAACTATTGAAAGTCCCAAATTCAGTATCTCGGAAAATTAGAATATTGTGAAAAGGTTCAATATTGAAGACACCTGGTGCCACACTCTAATCAGCTAATTAACTCAAAACACCTGCAAAAGCCTTTAAATGGTCTCTCAGTCTAGTTCTGTAGGCTACACAATCATGGGGAAGACTGCTGACTTGACAGTTGTCCAAAAGATGACCATTGACACCTTGCACAAGGAGGGCAAGACACAAAAGGTCATTGCTAAAGAGGCTGGCTGTTCACAGAGCTCTGTGTCCAAGCACATTAATAGAGAGGCGAAGGGAAGGACAAGATGTGGTAGAAAAAAGTGTACAAGCAATAGGGATAACCGCACCCTGGAGAGGATTGTGAAACAAAACCCATTCAAAAATGTGGGGGAGATTCACAAAGAGTGGACTGCAGCTGGAGTCAGTGCTTCAGGAACCACCACGCACAGATGTATGCAAGACATTCCTTGTGTCAAGCCACTCTTGAACAAGAGACAGCGTCAGAAGCGTCTCGCCTTTGGACTGCTGCTGAGTGGTCCAAAGTTATGTTCTCTGATGAAAGTAAATGTTGCATTTCCTTTGGAAATCAAGGTCCCAGAGTCTGGAGGAAGAGAGGAGAGGCACAGAATCCACGTTGCGTGAGGTCCAGTGTAAAGTTTCCACAGTCAGTGATGGTTTAGGGTGCCATGTCATCTGCTGGTGTTGGTCCATTGTGCATTCTGAGGTCCAAGGTCAATGTAGCCATCTCCCAGGAAGTTTTAGAGCACTTCATGCTTCCTGCTGCTGACAAACTTTATGGAGATGCAGATTTCATTTTCCAACAGGCACACAGTGCCAAAGCTACCAGTACCTGGTTTAAGGACCATTGTATCCCTGTTCTTGATTGGCCAGCAAACTCGCCTGACCTTAATCCCATACAAAATCTATGGGGTATTGTGAAGAGGAAGATGCAATACGCCAGACCCAACAATTCAGAAGAGCTGAAGGCCACTATCAGAGCAACACGGGCTCTCATAACACCTGAGCAGTGCCACAGACTGATCGACTCCATGCCACGCCGCATTGCTGCAGTAATCCAGGCCAAAGGAGCCCCAACTAAATATTGAGTGCTCTACATGCTCATACTTTTCATGTTCATACCTTTCAGTTGGCCAACATTTCTAAAAATCCTTTTTTTGCATTGGTCTTAATTGATATTCTAATTTTCCGAGATACTGAATTTGGAACTTTCATTAGTTGTCAGTTATAATCATCCATCCATCCATTTTCCAACCCGCTGAAACCGAACACAGGGTCACGGGGGTCTGCTGGAGCCAATCCCAGCCAACACAGGGCACAAGGCAGGAACCAATCCTGGGCAGGGTGCCAACCCACCGCAGGACGTTATAATCATCAACATTAAAAGAAATAAACATTTGAAATACATCAGTCTGTGTGTAATGAATGAATCTAATATACAAGTTTCACTTTTTGAATGGAATTACTGAAATAAATCAACTTTGTCATGATATTCTAATTTTTAATGACCAGCACCTGTATTTTCTGACCAAATGTTCGAAATCACAATTCAAAATTGTGTATGAAAAGGCCAGATTCTGTACATAGATTACATGAAATATAACCAGAGAAGGAATAATACATTTATGAAAATTAGCAATTTGGATCTTCTGGTTTTTACTTTCCTCTAGTTGATTTTTTTTTTTTGCATACTAATTGCTACTTTTCTGCCTTTTATTTCCTTTCAGAAACTCCAAGCAAAACCTGGCACTGTGAATCAGGGGATACATTTATGGCTTTGATCATTCTTTCTTTCAAAAGGATTTAAGTTTTGGGAATTCTGGTTTGGCTTTGCCAATTTAAAGTTTCTTTAGTTAATGTAAGTTGTGCGTGTTAGTTAAGGTTATCATTGCAATATTACTTTCTTTGCTTTTATTATTTTCCAGTCCTTGTTTTTTGTGTATTTGTTTTCTTAACTGTTATTTAGCTGTTGTTAAATATTTCCAGTGGTTTATGGTTTGGAGAGGGATTTTACAATTTTGGCTTTCCCCATTGTACTAAATCCTAATACATATGAGTTGACAGTAGTAGGGCATGAATAACCTATAAGATATTTAGGCTAGTAGTTTACCATGTTATTCTACAGCCTTTGATTCTTTTGTACCCTTGAACATGGGGCACAGTTTTCCCACGGGATTTCCTTCTTCTGTTTCCTGGAGACCACAACCTATGGTTCAGTCCTTACCTTGGGGCAATGCCTGAGAGATTACTGCACTCTGACGTCAGTGTATAGAAGCAAGTTACTGGACACCACCCTCCAGCTTTACTCTGAAAGAGTGCCTTGCATTAGACTAGTTAGTGGAGATGCCCCTTCCTTTGCCTGGTGTCACCCTTTGTCTCTGCTTGATCTGATAATCTGATGATGGGTATTCTTTTTTCTCTGACTACAACAACAGCTTCTTTAGTTTCTGGTCAAGGAACTTGGGACCTGCCTGTCTTTCTTCAGGATCAAATACAGTATGTGTACTCCACATCCACGTCTGACAAACACAAGGTTAAAAGAGCATCAAACGCAACCTAAGACATAATATCTGAATGTTCATTTTGTTAATAGTGCATTGCAGAATGTGATTCAGAATTTGTTTATTAACTATGAGTACTAAGCTATGAGAGCTCTGCCAATAATTTTGCATGTAGTGTTTGCATTTAATCAAGGCACAAAACTTGAGGCAATGTGTATAAGGCAGGGACATCCATCAGCCATCTCAACTTCCTGGATTGTTAAAATTTTAATTTGTTATGAGTTTACCGCTAATCTAAAGAAGTTTGCTTAGTGTAACCGCAAAATTCAAAAATATACAGTATGTGTTAAGACTGGGATAACCACCCTTAACTCCATCTTGAACTAAATGGATGTAAATGGTAAAATAACTGATTATTATTTTACTTGTTTATCACTAGCATTAGGAGTACTTGTAATAATTTCTGTAGTTTCTCTTAAATGTAACACAAAATTAATAAATGCAGTAGTCAGTATATTTGCCCATTTCTATTAAAACACTTGGTGACAGATAATATTGACAGAAAATTATATACTAGACTTGGAGTCTCAATAAATTCCTTACTAGAAAAAAAAAAGATTATATTTTTTAATTGAGTGGCAGATTAAGGCTAGATCCAATTATATGTCAAATTATCCATCATTAACAATTGATTTATTACTAATGAGAATTTAATTAAATCAAAAATAGAAGTCACGGCCTATTTGTATATTTTTAATTATCAGTAATATACAATCTTAATGGCAAAATGTACTCAGATAACCAAGCAGAATTTTTCTGTTTTGACTATTAGAAATGACCAATATTTAGTTAATCATCTACAGTCATAACAGTAGGCAGAGTGTGTTGTGGTATTCCTGAAATAACTAATCAAAACACTTCCTTTAAGTTAGAAAGTGGAAAACGTTTCCTGTTCTCATCTATGATCATGACGGCGTAAACATCCAAAAACATTGATGCAAGCAGCAAACTTTAGGTTTCTTCACAGGGTTTCTTCTTCTTTATTATAGGGTGTTCTGTCATGGAAGGGCTGATGGAAATGTTTTGTATAATAGAGTAGGAGAAAAGACATGAGCCCAAAGAAAAGCAAAATTTTAAAACCAGGGAGTCAAATATAACCCGTCATCAAGACAAAAATCAAAACTCTAAATTGTTGTCAAAAAGCAAACAGCAGAGGAAATTTTACCAGGATCACTAAATATACACATGCTAACCTTTTTATTAAATCTCCATAAACTAGGTTAAATATGAAGTGGCCTTTATACCTACAGGGACATGAAGTCATTGTCCACACACTCCAGGTTGATTATTTAGCCACATAGTAACAATTCATCCACAAAATGGCGGTGCTCAATTTAAATAAAATGGCCACAAAAATGATTGAAAAATAATTTAAATATGTTAAATAAATTTGGGGCAGCACGGTGGTGCAGGGGTAGCACTGCTGCCTCGCAGTAAGGAGACCTGGGTTCGCTTCCTGCGTTCTCCCTGCATGGAGTTTGCATGTTCTCCATGTGTCTGTGTGGGTTTCCTCCGGGCGCTCCAGTTTCCTCCCACAGTCCAAAGACATGCAGGTTAGGTGCATTGGCGATCCTCAATTGTCCCTAGTGTGTGCTTGGTGTGTGTGTGTGCCCTGAGGTGCGCTGGTGCCCTGCCCGGGGTTTTTTTCCTGCCTTGCACCCTGTGTTGGGTGGGATTGGCTCTGGCACACCCCCCATGACCCTGTAGTTAGGATATAGCGGTTTGGAAAATAGATGGATGGATAAAAAAAATGATGGATGATTTGAAACTCTCACATTCTAACATCTGTGATATTTGCCCGGACACCATCAGACCGACACTGCATCTTTATCAAAATACCGTTTATTGTCGTCCACAACACACAAGTCTATTCACAGTCCCGCACAACTCACAGTGCTTCAGCCCCAGTCTCCCTTCTCCTGGGCCTTCTCTCGCCTTGTCCCTGGGCCACCTCTACTCTCTCTCCAGGAGCTTCGTCCTGCTCCTGCTCCCGACTCCAGCTCATTGATAGGAGGGAGGCGGCCCCATTTATCCTCACCCTGATGAGTTCCAGGTGCTCTGCCTGACGTCGCTTCCTGGTGTGGCGGAAGAGTCAGGAGAGCACCCAGAAACCCTCCGGGTGACCCTGGAAGGATCGTCCTCCATTGGTGTGGCAACATTAAAATAGTCCCGGGCTCCATGAGGCTCGGGGCGCCCCCTGGCAGTGACCAGAGGCCCCAACGGTCTTGAGCCTCCCTGCTCCCTTTCCGTGGGCCTCTTCTAGTCCAGGGCGGTTGCCCCCCCATGGCCCGGAGGACGAACACGCCACCACCGTCCTTCCAGGCATCCCGGCTGCGTCTGACCCCCAGCCGCGTACCACACATCTAACACAGGATATTCTAACACAGACTCTAACTAAGATAGATTCTAACATAGGATCAAAAGGTTGTATCAAAAAACAATAGAAATGTGACAAAAAATATAATTTTTAACCAAATCATAACATATGGTAAGAAACTTAATTATTCATTACAGTCCTAAAGCAGATCCCCTGTGAGTGCAGCTGCAGATGAGCAATTTCTGTTTTTTGCAGAACCTGGTAAGGATGTCCTCACGATTGCTGTCTCCAGATTTACAGATTTCACTAAGTAAAGATATGTTGAGAGATGGAAGCCCTCTGTTATGACCTTGGACATCTTCTGGATTAAGGGAGCCTGGTCTATTCTCTATCACTTATAGCAACATTGAACAGGTAATAACATGGTAGGACAGATTAGGTATACAGTTTTGGTGAAAACATGTAACAGACATATACAGTATGTCAGGGCAGTATTGGGCTTTCAATGCTTTCAAAATCTGCTCTCCTTCTGTAACAGAATGATTGTACAACATATATCTTTTTACTAAAAAAACCTTTGAAATGTATCACAAAAGTTTTAATTGTGGATTTTCTGAAACTATTACAGTGTCAAAATTATATATACATCAACTTAGATTATTAAGAAAGTGGTGATGAAAGTTCCAAAATATTTTTTAACTTGGTGACTCGTAACTGCCTGTTAATGATCATGATTGAATACTGCTGGTAGCTTCTCTAAGTTCCCTTAAAAGGGTTCATTTGACAACATTCATTGGATTAACAACACACATTGCAATGGGAAAAGTCCAAGGAGCTCATAGCAGACGTGAGAAAGATGATCATAGATTTACACATTACTTATGTTTCTTGAAGCCATTTCTAAACAATTTCAGATTCCATGATCATCAAATGAAACAATTGTTCGTAAGTATACACTATTTGGAGCTGAAGTTTGCCAAAGTCTGGAAAAAGACCCAAAATATCTGGATGGTTAGATGCAATCCAAGAACCACCAAGAAACAGATTTGCCTTGGACTGAAAGCTGTTGGAACAACAGTGTCACTGTTCACCATCCAGCAAGTTTTACATCACCATGGGCAGAAAAGGTGCCATCCAGAAAAGAAAAGAGTTCTCCAAAATCGACGCCTTCATGCTCAATTAAATTTGCATCTGATTACAACATTAGAACAATCTAGATGAGAACAGGCCATTCAGCCCAACAATGTTCACCAGTTCTATCCACCAAGTTCCTTCTAAAAAAAACATCAATTCTAATTTTAAAAGTCCCCTAAAATCTTACTCTCCACCACACCCCTCAGTAGCTTATTCCAAGTGTGTTTCATTCTCTATGTAAAGAAAAACTTCCCAATTTCTTGAAAACATCAAAATAATTTCCACATTATGTATTTGACTAATTGTTTTTTAATAATGGAAATATAACATATAATCTATAAAGACAGAGGGCACATTCATGACATCACTCAAAAAAGTATAATGGCATGGGAGTCATACATATTGATTCAGGTATATTTCTAATGAGAGAATTAAAAAAACACACAATGCAGGCCAAACAAAGTATCAGTTGGGGCTGAACTGGACAGACCTGAACCACATGTCTGTCTAGTTGTCTGGGGTAGTTTATTCTCTTGTCCACTCTTCACACGTCTTCATGTTCTTCCCCCTCTCTCTCACACACAGCATGACTAGCCTCCCCTCCAACTCATTAGCTTTGACCCTAACTCTCCTCCCAATTCTGCACTCAACCTATACTATTATGTCAAGTAGCTGTAAATCTGGGGTTATGAAGTTGAAACTCATTCTAATGTTTCTTTAGTTTGTAAATAATTTACTCTATTTGTTGTTACGTTGATCTTACTGGTCATTATTTTGATTTAGGGTCAGCTCCAGAGTGTCCATTAAAGTCTATGCTAGTGTTGGATCAGGGAACAGGCAGGTAACATAATCAAAGATGCATGCTTGTATTTTAAGTGGACAGATGAATTGTCAATCCAGATTTCAATAGCTGAAGAGATAAGTCAACAATGCTGCTGTCTTTGGTATAGAAATAAGAAAATAATTAACAGATGATTGCCCCCTAATGAGACACTATATTCTGAGATTAGGGACTCTGACTGTGGACCAATCCACGTGGATCGGTTTGGCTTCTATTATTAAGAATTTTAGATATCCAAATTCATATGGTATGGCTCTGGTTCATATAGAGACAATTTGAAATGATCTTTGGCAAGTAAAATCCATAATATGGATGCTGAAGATGAATATGAGGGGGGGCGGGGTCTAATTTTTTTCACGCTTGTGATCTAAAGGTATATTTATTAAGTCTTCTGCTGACTTATTGACAAGGTAAACAAAATGAAGGGGAATAAAAAAGAGATTCAAGGACAAACTTAAGATGTTAGAGAACCCATCTGTTCACTCATTTTCAGCACCCATAACCAAACTGTAAGTTTTTTCTGGAATTAACAGAAGCAAGGCAAGGAACAACCCTGAACAGATTACCAGTCCGATGCAGGGGTTCACTCATGTGCCCACCTATTTTCAATCAACACCATGTAAATTTACAGACTCCAACTTAACTAGTATGTACAGTATATCTTTTAGGATAACAAGAACTGGAAACACCCTCTAGAAAATGCATAACATCCACACAGGAGACTCAAACCACGCCCCTGGAAATGTGATGCAGCGACATTACCACTGGGCCACTGTGATGCCTCCTGCTATACTTTCTTGTCTCCAGAAAGAAGACTTTCAATAACTTCAAAGAATATCCTAAGGCAATCCCTCAAACAGGGCTTCTTCATCACTGTGTCTGCAAAAACAAAACTAAATGGAACCGAATGGTGTCAGTTAAGCATTCAAGGCAGTGGGCAGCCTCCAGGCTCCCAAAGTAAACCAACACACAGCCATTATAGAATCGTCATTGAAGCTACAGTTTAGCAAAAAGGAAGGAAACTGTTTTTCCTCATAACAGCTGTGCAGAAGAGAACTAAACGGCTGGCAGGGAATCAGCAATAAAATCAAACTGTGCATGACTTAATTTATAAGGACAAATTTAGCACTGCTTCTGTAAACTACAGTAACATCAAATGACATTTTAACAGTGCTGATATTTTCACTCCTAAATATTACTGATAGGAAGAAAGCAAGTTGCTTTATATAATATCAATATTCTACAGTATGCCATCTTTTCAATGTTTGTCTGATTTTTTCTGTTCATTTCAATGTGAATGTAATATATAATTTTTATTTTATATTTGACTATTTTTCATTGTGTTATGTATTTTACAAAGCCTGTGTCTGTGACAGAAACATACATACCATCCTTTTGAGAATGTCAGGCATGAGATTGTCACAGGTCTGCATAGATGTTAAGGCATTTTTACGTTCATACTGTAGTCTAATGGCTTTGTCCGTAATTACGAATCTATTATTACTTTATTTCAATCTCTAATCTCCAATTAGTTTGGTTGAGTTTCACACAGCAAACTGGACCATAAAAATAAACACCCTATGCACATGTTGTGGATTTCTGCCATTGGGCAGAAACACTTTTTCCTGAAAAAAAATCATCATGGAGGGTGATAAACAGCTGCTTTTGTGAAACTGCGATAATTATGAAGTTTGTTCACTAAACACATCCCTGTGAGCAGGAGGACGATTATCTGATAACAGGGATCCAGCCATCCCTGTTAAAGGGTAAGCTCAGAGTTATCCAGGTGGATGAGCCTGTGGTGTCATGGAGAGTGAACTATCTGTTGGACGGACCACAGTTTGTGATATTCATGGTCTGTGTCTCTGAAATAGATGTGAGCAGCAATGGAGCACCACGAGGAACTGTCCTGTCTCCTTTTCTCTTCACTCTGTACACCTCAAACTACAAATATAAACACCTAGGTCATGTCACTTTCAGAAATTCTCTGATGATTCTGCACTTATGGGGTGTATTAATAAAGGAGGATGTGACAGAGTATAGGAGTCAGGTGGAAAAGTTTGTTTCTTGGTGCAAAGTGGATTGTCTGCAACTAAACGTCAACAAAACCAACGAACTGGTTATTGACGTTCATTGCACCAGACAGCCTCTATGTTCAGTTACTATTCAAGGAGTGGATGATAGAGGTGGTCCACTTCTATAAGTACCTAGTTTGCTTTGGATAAAAACATCTATCAAGCAAATAGATATACAATTATTTACAAATATATTATATATATATATATATACTAGTCATTTAGCCCGTTACAATAGCGGGCGCTAGAACAGTACTGCATAAACATTAGTAGGAACAGTCTATATGAAATGGCAAGGGACTTTGACCTCATTCTTTTTGTTGGTTGTATTTTTCTTTCTTTCAGCCTTTCTTTTGTTGATGTTTACTTGCTGAGCTGACCGTTCTTCGTGGGCTGCCACCGCATATTGTGTGTCTTTAATTTTCTGTGACAGTAATACTGTCTTGTACAGCTCTATTCAATAAGGGCGCGCACAAAAAGGCGAGCTCAAAAGGGCGACATCAATTGAGCGCGGCGAATTAAAGGCGTTCGTAGATAATTTAGTTCAAAATGGCTCTGGAATATGTGAAGAGCAACAAAGGTGCAGATCTTTATTTACGCGCGCCTTTATTCGCTGCACCCAATTGAGGTCACCCTTTTGAGGATCGCCTTTTTGTGCGGTCCTTATTGAAGGATACCGTCTTGTACGTCTGCTGGCTTGTACATCCGTAATATACCTTTAATTTTCTCTGGCGGTAATACAGGCGTGCGCATTGGTAATATGCCTTTAATCTCCTCTGACAGTAATACTGGCTTGTATGTGGCTGTAATATGCATCACTGTATTGTGTACCTTTAATTTCCTCTCGCAGTAATACTGGTTTGTATTTCCGTAAAACGCCTCTAACTTTCTCTGACAGTAATATCGCGCTATCGCACCATGCCCCATGCATGCGCACTTCATCAGAAGACACCCACACACGGACACCTGGACGCACATAGGGATTTTATATATATATATCCCAGACAGGAGGGCACGTTCAAATCACCCACACCAAGTTTGTTATACATTCCTATTATTTACAATTGTGCAACACAGCTCCAAAGTCCTGGCCAACAAACAATGCCTTACTTTCTTCATGCTGCCTCCTTGCCTCCTCCAAGACCTTGTCCTTCTTTTTCTGCCCGACTCCAGCCATCGAATGGAGGGATGCGGCCCCTTCTATAATCACTTGGATGTGCTCCAGGTGCCTCCTGATCCTCTTCCCCACAGCACTTCCGGGTGTGGCAGAAGTGTTGAGGTCCAGGGCTCCAAAGGCATTGGGGCACCCCTGGCAGTGGCCATGGGCCCCTACAGGGTTGAGCTTCAAAGCTCTGTACCCGTGGTCCCCATAGCCACCAGGGCGGTTTGCCCCCACGTGGTCTGGGGGAGGCGTAAGCCCTCCTCTGGTGCTCCCGGGGCGTCCCAGCCGGGGTCACCCCCCCCCCCCCAGCCACCTGTTGACAATATTTTATATATATATATATATTATATATATAGTGGAATATGGTCCGGACACAGGACAGGTGGGACACCAACAGTTCACCCACGACACGTTTATTATACATAATTTATAACAATAAAATGCCACACACAACCCCAGTACTTCCCAAAGTCCAGGCCCTTCCAATACCTCTCTTCTTCAGGCCGCCTCCCACTCCTCTCCTCCCGAGCTCCATCTCTCTTCCTCTTGATTCAAGCCATCGAATGGAGGGAGGCAGCACCTTTTATACACACCCGGATGTGCTCCAGGTGCCTCCTGATTAGTTTCCGCCGGCACTTCCCCCAGTGTGGCAGAAGTACCGGCTGCGCACCCCGGAAGCACTCTGGGTGTCTCTGGTCTTCTTCCCCACATCACTTCCGGGTGTGGCGGAAGTGCTGAGGGCCAGGGCTTCTCAGGCATTGGGGTGCCCCCTGGCAATGACCACAGGCCCCTATAGGGTTGAGCTTCCAAGCTTAGTTCCCGTGGTCCCCAAAGCCACCAGGGTGGTCGCCCCCTCATGGTCCAGAGGAGGCGTAAGCCCTCCTCGGTCCTTCCGGCTGGGTGCCACCCCCAGCCGCTTGCCACAATATATATATATTAAAGAACTTCTAGGAGAGTTATCATGTGACCTAGGTCAGGCTGTTTTGTAGGATATGAGGATAGTTTACTAGTAATAAAACAAGAGGCCAGGCGCCTGCCTTGTTGTTGTGGATATCTGGGAAACTGTTTGTTCTAAAATCTTCTATCTTTGCTGGGATGTAGTCATCCAGGAGATCCATATTCTGATTTTAAGACATGAAAATCAATTTTCCATTGACGCCATGCTAAAATCAATGTCCCATGACATCTTGAACATTGTACAATCATAATCTGAACTTAACACATTAGTGAATTTTTGACTCCATCACCAAGCTTCAACTTACGATGGAAATAAAATTGGTCCATCCCTGATTTTGACAATAACTTAATGGCTTGGCAGGAAGTGACTACATGACAAAGCATGAATTGACACCGGAGCTGCAGGGAGGATTGCAGCAAAGGTTCAAGAGAAGAAAAATTTCATATTTAAATACTGTGTGTTCCACTTCAGCGTACTTTTCAACATAAAGCACTAAATGTACAGAAAAACAGGACGACTAAAAGCATTAGTTAGCCAACTACTGATGGATTCATATTGTGGTGAAAGGCAGCAGCTAATGCACTGAGATGCTAACAGCTGAATGTCATCAAAAGACAGCGATGCCAAAGTGACATACATAATGTGATGATATTTAACTTTTCTTTTTTAAAAAGTGCACTTTAGTTCATGTACCTTTTTTTGAGTCTCAGACCCCTTTAAGAATCTGATGAAAGCTGTGGACAACTTTGCATTAAATGAATATAATGTACTTTATTTATCGAGATTTGATTGTTTCATACATATATGACACACATAAAGTATTATTAAACTTTAAAGTAAACAATCTAAAAAAACACTCCTTTTTTATGCAAAAAAGTAATGACTACTAAATACAATTCTCTTGTGCAAATTAAAACAGATCTGCTACTCCTCAGTTTTCTACTGCCATTACTACTACTACTACTGCTACATCTACTCTAAATGAGCAGCACCGGGCTGTATAGTGAATATAAATGTTAATTTTTATCTGACCCTCACGGACCCACTGAAACTCATCCAAAGACCCCCTAGGGGTCCACAGACCAAAGGTTAAGAACCCCTGCAATAGGCAGTGCAGCAGAGACAACTACACACTTACTGTAAGAGGTGGAGATGAAGCTGCGACTCGCCCTTAGCTGCACATAAATGTTGTGTTTTAATGTGATTGTTTATGAAACTTAAATGATAATTATTAATCCGTTAAAAGATTCCAGAGGTTATTGATTAATTGCCAATCGACAGGCCTAATTACCACGTGCTTTGGGCAGATTCACTATAATTGATTAATGTGGTTAGAGGGTTCCTAATATACATTATTATAAGCTTTATGCTGCACAACTGTGGTGGGCACAAGGTGACTAATGTTAAAGAGGAAGTTTTTTTGCTTTGTTTGCCTGTTGCTTGTGGTGTTAAAATAATAACTATAGGATGAGTCTGACAGCTACGGGGGACAGATCTTCTGGCAATATACAAATTAGATAACAATAAGGCCAGATCAGCAGTGGGAAACAGGCCATGGCCACAGAAAGCAGCTTACTAAATTGAGCCCAAAATAGTGTGAAAGATTTATTATTATTATTAAAAGTGATGTGAAAAGTCCTACCTTGGGGAGCTTAGTCAAAACATCGTGATTAGTGCTTTTTAAATTTTGGAGCAGAAAACAACATCTTGTTATGGGGTTACATTACCTAAACTTACAAGGATGTGTTATTATCACTGATTACAGAAAGGCTGCCTTCATTCCCACAGTAAAATAAATCTCTTTGAAGTTAAATGGGTACCTGAAGGCATAACATATTCTTCTGTAATTGAGCAACATGAGGATAAGTCAGTAACCTTGAATGTTATAAACCTCACAATGCAGCAATGAAGAAAAACAGTTCTTCTGTCTGGATGGTTTGGTTTTACAATTTCTCAGAATTAATGGAAACAGCCCATCTTTAACATAATAGAATAAAATGAATGACCCAACTGTCAGGAGCAATGTACAGAAAATAATATAAAGTTTATTACTGCTAACTATTCTATGTCATTTTTTTTGAGAAAATGATTTGTTTGATTTCATTTTGCATATTATATTTAACTCAATGAGGTTAGCAATACAGAGGAATACTAACTTGACTTGAGTGCAGCGTGCTTTTATAACATGTCCCTTGTCTGCTGTTAAGTTGTAACATAAGTAATTTCCTTCGGGATTAATAAAGTTTTCGGATTCTGATTCTGATTCATCCAACAGTCCAGAAGTTAATTTACTAAATGTGCCTAATGCAATTCATGGTTGAGAGGAGCACTGAGCACAAGGCAGGAATGAGCCTGAGTAGAATGCCAGTCTATCACATACAGTAACTCACTCTGACTGTTATGCCATTCAACAGTCCCGAAAACCCATGCTGGTGGACGCCCACCACTCATCTTCTTTTCCAAACCAGCCACCTGCCGTCTTTTCCAAGCCCCATTGCCAGTGGCACAATAATGAGCATTTTAAAGAAAAAGATTTATTTTTCATCAAAGACTGAGAAGTAGACTCCAAAACAAAGGATAATCTTTTCAGAGTACAAAGTCTATTTTTTCTAATTTTGGGTGGTAGGGGGGGGGCTTAATCGTGATCACAGTGAGAATAGAATCTTAAAAGTCATTTGTCAAGAAAATCAAATTTAATGATCAGAGCCAAAACACGAAGATTAAAACCCAGTTGAGACAAAAGAGCGAAACTCAAAACAAGAACTATTAAATTCTAAACTTTCAATGAGCACTGGTTCAACCCATATGTCAGACAACACAGCTGATGCTGCTGCATCGGAATTTATCAGCGCTTATCAAGAGGGCGGATCCTAGCAACTAGGCAAGCCTGCTTTCAGGGGCTTTCAGGGTGAGGATGTGACACAGTTGGAAATAAAGAAGAAAATAATTTAAAACCCTTATAAACAAAGAAATACAATTCATAATCTATCTATATATATGTAAAAGTCAATTAATGTGTGTGTGTGTATGTATATATGTTTCCAGTGTCACTTCCGAACGGCTGGACCGATTTTCATGAAACTTGGTACACATGTTTCTCATTGGGCGGCTAAAAATACTGTATGGTGAAACCAACCATAACCCACCCCCTTCTGTGTAGGGTGGGGGTGATCTTGCGGTCTTGTATGCATGTTATCATCCAGTTGGTACTTGGAACAACCACCAGAGGGCGAACTGGAGGTGACTGCCAGCACTCTTTATGTTTGAGCACCGCCGCGCCCCTGGTTGCTTTTGAAATTAAATACTGTAGAGTTGGCCAGTTCCGAGCGTCAACTGGATGATAACATACATACAAGACCACAAGACAAGCAAATTAGTGAGTCTTCATTGTTTGTTAATTTATTTTTATTTTTAAAGATGTGTTTTTATTAATTATATTTTTCTCAAACAATTACAAAAAAAACACTTTATTTTCCTCCGGCGCAACGCTGGGTATTTCAGCTAGTAAATGAAAAGTTCAAAAATAAAAAAACTCTCATAAACTAAAAAAAAATATTCAGAGCACAAAATACATTTTATACAGAAAATACATTTTTCTCAATCCTGAACACCAGCCAGGTCAATTTCGATGAACTAACCAATCTAACAATCTAGGATGGGAGATGAAAGCCAGGATGCCAGTCAAAAAATGATATACATATGGAAAGATATTTAATTGTTTTATCCATACATATCTTGATATATATTTTAAAGTTCATTTAAATGATTTGTCGTTAATTTTTGCATTTACTTTTTTAGTAATTTTATATAATTTTATTTATTTTATTTAGCCACAGAATTTCACAGTCATTGTCAGTGTACGGTTTGCATTATCTCCTCTCCTCTTATGTATATAGGATTTCCTCCAGGTAATCTGGATTTTTTTCTCACATCCAAAAGCGGTGTCTGTGTCTGTGTGTGTGTGTGTTAATGATTTTGAAGCCAACAATTAATTTAAGTATTAAGAAGTATGGGAACTTGTGTGACTGCAGCCTGTGATGGAGTCATGCCCTGTTCAAGCAAGGATCCCACCTTGGCTCCAGTGTCAAGATGGGCACTGACACTGACGTGAATAAGCAGTTCAGAGAAAAGATGCATTTTGATTTATCCACAAGGAAATAAAATAATGCCTACTTTGATAAAGCCGCACGCCACCAATTAATGTTCAGATTGCTATTGATTTGTTGTTATGAGAACCAGTTATTAAAGTTGTAACAGAAGCCTATAAAGAAACTGAGGTGAAAAGTTACACATTTAATGCCTACACAGGCAGACATACAAAGGAATGAGAAAAACCTCGCTTGACTTTCCTGAGGCACTGAAACTGAGCCCTGCAAGGTTAGTCCTACCTGTCTACGAGGCAGAAAGCAACATTCTTTGATGACCTATCAAGTGATTTCTGATGCCAAGTCCCTTGCCAAGTGCTTGGAAGAACACGTAGTGCAGAATCACCTACCTAGTTTAAATTTATTTGTGCTTTGCTGGCACTTTTGTAGCACTATATAAATAAAATGTAATATTATTTTGCAGCACATACTAAAAAAAAGCATGTCCCAACATGAATATAATCTTGGATCATGTCCATCTGCTAGATGTGAGAGGTGTATGATTAACATTGTATTCCAAAATGATTACATTATTTCAGGTAAACAGTAATTTTTTTTATATATTTATTTTTTTTACTTTAAAGGAATACACCTCCTAAAAATGCTTTTTTCATGTTACATAACCATTTACTTTGTAGTAATGGGCGAGAAAAAATATTTTAATCTCCCTTTATCATGGAGAATGTAGATAACAACGTATCTGATACGACGGGAGCCTATGGTATCCAGCACTAAACAACAGCAAACAATATAAAAATATCCATGAAAAACTCTCCCATTACTTGTATTGCATAATCCAATATCAGGTTATCCAGTTTTATTGCATTATTTGTTAAAATATTGGTAAATAAATACCTTTGAAAAATGAAAGTAGTCTGGAAATAGGGAAACCACTTTACATGGAGTTGTGCTTTTAAATTGGAGACAGGACTTTTGACCAATGAATAAGCGGGGTGGTGTTCAATTCAAAAGCATAACTCTAAGTAAAGGAACTCCTATTTGTGTGCTTCTTTCATTTTCTAGAGGTATTTATTTACTAAAAATTTAGCAATTTGCATTTTGCAATGTGTCAGTATACAACCATACAACTGGATGGCTTTACATGTAGATTATGCAGTACAATTAGCAAGTGTGGACTGTAGAGGGTGCCAGAGATCACCCAACCTTAGACACAACCTCACTGACACAAGTCCCGTTTAAATAAAACCAGTTTATTTATACAACTACACTTAGGGCCATGAATATTTGGACAGAGACAACTTTGGAAAGCCCCTGAAATGAAGGGATTGTGTTAAAAAATGCTTTAGTTGCCTCACATTTTTATGCAATCGTTTTGTTCACCCCACTGAAATTAAAGCTGAAAGTCTGCACTTCAACTGCATCTGAGTTGTTTCATTTAAAATTTATTGTGGTAATGTACAGAACCAAAATTAGAAAAAGTTGTCTCTATCCAAATATTTATGGACCTAACTGTACATTCCACAGAGGTTCCAAAAGTGCAATAAATACAAATCCTTCCACACTGTTTCGTTCTTTCTCCTCCTCTCCACCTCCCAGGCGAGCTTTGTCCTACTTCCATCTGACTCTGGACACCTGGTTGAAGTCAAGCTGCTTCTTTTATCCTGGACCTGGGAGTATTCCAGTGCTAAGGCATGGCACAATGGAAGCACTTCCAGGTTAAACAGAAGTCCCATAAAGCAAGGATGAGGAATTCCAGCAGCATCCCCGGTGGGCCCCATGCAGCCTGACAAGGCTGTTCTAGGGAACTACAATATCCAGAGTACCTTGCAGGTATCCATAGAAGTAACAGAGACAGGGAAGCTGTGTCTTATTGTCTCAGGGATGCCCATAGTCCTGCTGGGTTGTCTCCCCCTGTCCTTCCATTATCCTATCCTGCCAGCTGGGTATTGTTCTTGGGTCTGATCCAGTGTACCCACTCTGGCATTGGCATCTTCTGCCTGTCTTCTGGGTGAGATTGGATGATCTTCACCTTGTTTCTTGTGGTGGCATTGGGCTGGCCTTCCGTCCACTTAAGGAACCATACTCCTTCCCAACTGGGATACCCGCCCATGCATTTTGTCCATCACATAAGAGATTTTTTTCAGGAATGCTTTTGTTTCTTGTTACCCTTTGCTGGTCACCATGGGTTCCTGTTCTATCAGAAGCGTTGTTATCTCCATTCACCATTAAAAAATGAGATTAAAACCTTTACTTACCTATCACTACAAACTACATGGGGTAAGTAATATATGAAAATATAATTTTTGGGTGGAGTATTTCTTTAAATGTTATACTTATGTTTACGGTATATAATTTTTTATTTTAATGATAACAAAGATCAAAGCAACAGAGTTAAACTAATTTAATCTATAATTAAAAAAGCTAAGGCAAAATATTGAATAAGAATTATAAACTTACATAGAATCTAAACAATGAGGATAGACTACCATGATGCTATAAAAAAAGGAAAACACTTTGAGTGATAGGACTTACTTGTCACTGTAACCACATGAACCACACTAAGCTCAGTTCATCCATTTGTTTATCTATTTATTCTGTTGGCAGGCTGCAAGAAACCACAGGACATCCTGTCATCTCCTGGCACTGGCCAAGCATAGATGAGACACCAGTCCACCATAGTGAGCTTAAGGTAAATGTACTGTATATATAGGAGAATGAGTTCTTACTGTGAAAGCAAAATATTATTAAACAATGTTTACATTTTCCACCACCTTCCACTTATAAGTGAGTTCACCAAATGACTGCATTAAGGACAAACCCTGGGAGTAAATCTAAACAATATATAAAAATAAGAACATAAGAATTTTGACAAACAAGAAGAAAACATTTAGTACATAAATCAAATTTAGTTAACTAATAAAATAGCCCAATAAATTGGGGAGACTCAATAAAAACGTTACCCTAAAAACATCAATCCAAAGAAAAACTCTAAGCCCTACTAAACAAATTTTCCTACTAAACTACCTCTTTCCTTTGGATCAGTTCATTTACTGTAACAGAAGATCTTTATGAAACCATTTTTGTCTCTTTCAGTAGGATAAGATCATGTTTAGTATGAAGCCCCTTGCTACCCTCGGACCTACAACATCATGCATCCTTCTTTATGTTACCTAATACCGGATAATCTAATGTCCCTTTTGTGGACCTATTTGTAATAGATTAACATGTTATCAGCTGCTTGCTAAATATTCTCTTATACTGTATATTCATACCCTACAAAGGTATTGTCTATAAAGAATTGTTAGTATAACCCAATTTGTAATACAAGTTTAGCCTTGTATTGATGTGCTACCAGCGTATCTTTGTTTAAATAAATTCCTTATATATTACTAAAGTCTGAAGAACCTTGTATGCAAGTTGAACCTGGGTCAGGAGATTTTCCCAGTCATTACATACCATTCTTAAACAGTCATTGACTTTCCCTCTCACCTCCTGGTTCACCATCAATATATTTTCTGACCATCAAGGCTTTGTTCAACTCACTCGTGGCTCTAAATTAAAGTCACTCTAATAGACAGCAGCCATTTTAAAACCCAGCTCAGGAATACTGCAAAGGTTAGGGTTACCCTACATAAACACACCCCGATTCACTGGCTACGATACACCAATAAGTTCACAATTGTAGTTGAAGGGCGGGCACACACATCTGTTTTTTTTAAGTTTGAGCCCTCCTGCATTACAATTTCCAGCATTCACCACTGAGTCCCATTGTCTCCATTTTGTTGATGCCAAAAATATTTGAGTTAATCAAATTATAGATGTAATAAAAAATAGCTTCTTTTACAATATGTTGAATATCTGTTGGAAGCCCACTTACACATACTAACACAAGTATTAATGCAAAAGAAGATCTTCAACTGTTTAAGTAATTGAAAAAGCCAAAAATATGTGTCTAACAAATGAATCCATTATTTTTTAGACTCACTGGTTTTTATGGAATTTTATTTATGCAACAAAAACAAGGTAAATTTAGGTATCAAGTTGTATACTTAAAATATGAAAATGCATGCTGCTTGGGTTAAATACTGTTAAATGGTTACTTCTGGAATTATTAACACACATCATAAGCAGGAAACCTAAAGAATCATGGGAATGACTTTTTGAATTGAAGACACAACTCTTGACCAATGAATGAGAGAGGTCTTCAATTAAAAAAAAAGTAATTCCCATGACAGTACCCAGAAGATGTGGGTGACAAGCCAGCCCCTATTGCCACTGTCAATACAAATTTCACTAGACATGCAGTTAACAGTAATCCATCCATCCATCCATTTTCCAACCCTCTGAATCCAAACACAGGGTCAAGGGGGTCTGCTGGACCCAATCCCAGCCAACACAGGGCGCAATGTAGGAACCAATCCCGGGCAGGGCACCAACCCAACGCAGGACACATACACACCCACACCCACACACCAAGCACACACTAGGGACAATTGAGGATCGCCAATACACCTAACCTGCATGTCTTTGGACTGTGGGAGGAAACTGGAGCACCCGGAGGAAACCAGATGACAGTAATGCCTCCTATAAATCCTATCTTCATTTACATTCCTATTTTGACACTGGCAGAAAATCTGTTCCCTCCAGGGCTGAACAGGGTCTACATTAATGAGGGCGATCTTTGTGGGAAGCCAGGATCTTCTGCATATGACACAATCCTTAACAAATTGTTAAAGTTTTTTTAGCTTCCATCAAGTTCTAGCATTTTATGTTTTATGTTTGCTTCTTTCAAAAACAGCTTTTAATGTTAATGTCACTTCTAAAATACATATATGTTGACATACATATGATACACAATATCATGAGGCAAACATACTTATAGAACAAAAGCAAAAATAAAATTCACATGTAGAAACTGTAGACTTTAGCTGAAGAAATGACACATTGTGTGCACTTTAGATCTCGACTGTTTCTTATCTGTAATGACTGCAATAAGTGGCATCACTCTAAAATAAGAACAGAAACAGGAGACGAGAGTAGGTAATATAAACTAGTCAAGATGAAAACCAGAAAAATAAAAATCGAAAAGATAAGCATTGAACAAAAAAACAACATCGTAGTTAAGGGGTGTAGCAAAAGGATCAAAAACAAACAAATTGCTTAGTAAACAGAGCCAAGAAGTAAACCAAAGACATGGTCAAAACACAGAAAAAGTTTGAAGCAAAAATCAATTTTTAATCCTAAAGAAAAATCACACAAGGATTTCAGGCTGTATCCACAAACGTGGACATCCAGAAAGTGTACGACATTGACCTTTATGCTTTCAAGCTGGTGTTAGGATTGGGATTCTATTTTGATTTTGTTAGATGTTTTTCTTCATGAGATTCTGAGATCTGACACTCCTTTAGAGGGGTTTGAGGTCTCTAAATACAAATCTGATGTTTATTTTTGAAAATTGTTTTAATACTAGTAAAACTTTTTCACCGTTTTGTCAACCATTTTGCATTTTCACAATTGCTGCCATTTTGGGTTCCTGCTGTCAGGGCCACTTCATGTGTTATTGGGGGCATGCCCTCAGCGGTAGTGACCTGCTGGTAATAATGTGACAGGTAAAAGGTCATCCAGGATTTCACTTCCTTACCTAAGTTGCGGATTTAAAAATCTTTTTTTGATTTTTCAAATATGCCTTTGTTTTTTTCACTTTTACTCTTGAAGTTCAACTATGATTTTTATCTCTCATTTTGGACTTTGCAGCTTGTTATTTGATCTCCTGGTTTTGACGGTTTCTGTTTAATCAACGTCTTGGTCCATTATCAAATTCTGTCTGTGCACAGTGTCACACACGTGCGTTTAGGAGACAGCTAAAGGACTGGGGAATTGTAATACTGCACCAGACCAGGGGGTGGCAGAGTGTGCTGCTTGTCTCTCTCAGTTTCTTGCAGACCATTCCTGGGAAATCTCACCAGGTTCTGGCACCTCTGACGACGTCACTTCCGACACCTCTGATGACGTCACTTCTGGTTCCGGACTAGATGACATCATTTCCTTCCCCAGCCCTTAAAACCACCATCTTACCCCCAAATAATTAGTTCTGTTTTGGACTCAGTCTGTGAACATCTCTTTTCAAATATTTCAGAAACTTTGGCAGCTAGGAAATAATATACGGGTGGCTGCCCCAAACCTTTATGATGTCTGGAGACTCATTCTTATTACAACAGACATACCTTTTTTATTATATGTTATGCACTTCTGATTGACCTTAACTAGCAACAGTATGGCACCCATAAACAGAAAGGTCTTGAAATGGAAGCGCCCGTACAAAAAACAAGATGGCACCACAGAAGAACACATTTTATAAATAACGTTGTTAAAAAGACATTGAAAAAAAATTTTAAAACTTAATGACTGGATTCCTTAGCCTCTAAAACATGCAAAACAATATTTAAAATATTTTTAGAGAGCAAAAAACAGTTAAAAAAATTTAAACAAAAGGCAGATATTGATATAATCCACAATGGTCAGAAGAGAAACAACAACAGGACACAGCCACCAAATTAACATGCAATACAAAACCAGTAGTGTGGTGGAGTGCAGGCACAATAGGGACCTTTTGTCAGATCTTTTGAATAGCTTGTTCTCGTCAACTTGTCCTAATTGACCCTAATGTATGATCTTCAGATATGAGCATCCCATCTGGAGTACCATGGGCTTTGGAAATCAGAGACTTTATAGCTGATCAGCTGACCTTTGAGATACACACAGCTCTTAAAATCCATCCCAACACACCACCCATGTCCTGAATTATTCCTATTAAATCTGTCCCCAAATGCTGATCCTGCTCATTGTTAAAATAATGCCAACAACAATAGAATTTGAAAAAACAAATGTCCTCAGATCAAATCTATTAAATGTTACTACTAATAAGCCACGACACAGGGGTATCTGAGCTGTCCAGACAAGCTGTCATTTTACATTAGATCATTGTGCAATCAACTCTGGCATCATAATCTTCCAAAGTACAGCAATAAAGATTTAAATATTAGATATATTATAAACCTCATAATAACCCACTGCCAAGGAACATGAAGTAGTTATGAACTGCCAAAAATGAAACAGCAACACATCTGAGGTTTCTCCAGCTATTTCAGAATCGTACAACCTTCAGGTGTGAATGAACAACACTGGTCTGCAGGAAAAATCGTCCTCCACAAAAGAAACTAGCGTACTTTACAGATATAGGTGTACTGAATCCATTCGTGAAACTGGAATTTCTCTACCAAAAACGTTTTTCTGTGAGATTTCAGATTCAATGAAAAACTCTGTTTTAAAAATATTGTTGATTTTTTTCAAAATAGGTTAGAATTGTTTAATGGCGTAAGTATTTTATGTGCTCAGAATGCTATTTGAAGTATATTTTGAGTTGAAAAAGTGTCAGTCTACCTCATACTTAATGTTAGTTGAGGTGGAAACAACCTAAAATCAAGTATTGCCAACATGTTTTGCTCTCTGTATTTTTTTCCTCTCATGTTATTTCTTCAAAATAGTAAGAAATGTATATCTAGAAGGTTATTAAGGTGCCTTTTTATTGTTCATGTGAGAGAATGTTGTTTTTTAAATATTTTTTGCAAAAATATGCACGGTTGGGTTGATCCATCCATTGTCTTGACCAGGTAACAGGTAAATAAACAGTAAATGAACACAAACCCCACTGAAGTACTAGGGTGTTGTTATCGTGTTAGCCATTATGGATGTAGTGAGAAGTCAAGGAAAATGACATCTTTGATTGGCTAACTAAAAAGATTACAATATGCAAGCTGTTGAGGCAACTCAGGCCGCTTCTTCAGGGGAAATTTAACACAGGGGCCTGAGGTGTTTGCATATTGTAATCTTTATAGTTAGCCAGTCAAAGGTGTCATTTTGCTTGACTTCTCACTAAACACGAAAGAAAAAAATGTGCCACAATTTTCTTGGGCATACAAAGGCAGAAAAGTATAAGAAATTACTATTGTCTCTTCCCACCTAGCACTTGGGTGCAGCATGTCTTTAAATACCCATTTCCTATACTCTCATTTGAATTTTTCCCAGAGAACATGGGAGCGGTCTTTGATGAGCATGGAAGAGAGTCCACTAGGACATCACACAAATGGGAAGACATTATAGCGGAAAGTGGGACGAGTCTATGTTAGCAGACATCTGTTGGTCATTCCACTATGAAACATCTTCAGAGGATCATAACAGGAAAAAAAATACCAAGTGACTACTTTCTGTAAGTAAAAATTATACTTGTAATGTATAAGTTTTTCCGTCCATCCATCCATTCATTTTCCAACCCACTTAATCCAAACACAGGGTCACGGGGGTCTGCTGGAGCCAATCCCAGCCAACACAGGGCGCAAGGCAGGAATCAATCCCGGGCAGGGTGCCAACCCACCGCAGGACACACACACACACCCACAGCACACACTAGGGCCAATTTAGGATCGCCAATGCACCTAACCTGCTTGTCTTTGGACTGTGGGAGGAAACCGGAGGACCCAGAGGAAACCCATGCAGGCACGGGGAGAACATGTAAACTCCACGCAGGGAGGACCTGGGAATCGAACCCGGGTCTTCTTACTGCGAGGCAGCAGCGCTACCACTGCGCCACCGTGCTGCCCCATAAGTTTTATCAAGACTAAATTACTAATATTGTGGAGTATGTCCCGGACACAGACAGGCGGACACCGATGGTTCACCCAACACACGTTTATTATACATACTTCTATATACAAAGGTGACACACACAACCCCAGTACTCCTCCAAAGTCCAGGCCTTCCTTCCTTATGCCTTCCTCAGGTCCGCCTCCACTCCTCTCCTCCAAGACTCTGTCTCTCTTCCTCCTGACTCCAGCCATCGAATGGAGGGAGGCGGCCCCTTTTATACACACCCAGATGTGCTCCAGGTGCCTCCTGATTAGCTTCCGCCGACACTCCCCAGTGTACCGGCTGCACACCCGGAAGCACTCCGGGTATCCCTGGTCTTCTTCCCCCCAGCACTTCTGGGTGTGGCGGAAGTGCTGAGGGCCAGGGCTCCTCAGGCATTGGGGCGACCCTGGCAGTGACCACAGGCCCCTATAGAGTTGAGCTTCTAAGCTCTGTTCCCGTGGTCCCCAAAGCCACCAGGGCAGTCGCCCCCTCGTGGTCTGGAGGAGACGTAAGCCCTCCTCCGGTCCTCCTGGGCGTCCTGGCTGGGTACCACCCCCAGCCGCTTGCCACAATATATAAAAATATATTAATTTATTCTCTAAAATGGTGGGTTTTTATTTTTTTACACCTTTATCTTTTAAAACACTAGAGCAATTTTGTGTCCAGATTTGGATTCACCCCTCTCAGACTGATAATAAAAAAAAAAAAAAATTTGGACAAAAGTAATTTTTTTTTTACAGACCAGTGTAGTCCAAGAAGGAAAACACATACAAGGGATGTTCAAAATGTTTCCGCACTTTTATATTTTCATTGGAAGCGGTGAAGGCGGGAGGAGTAGTAATTGGGCATTAAAACGTTGGTCCGATGCTGGGAAAATCGCATCATAAATGAAGGTGACTATGTAGAAAATTGTTGTCATTTGTTTTTGAAATTCTTAATAAATAGGGTAAAAAAAAAAAGTGCGGAAACTTTTTCAGCATCCCTCGTAATACATGCTTCAAGCACAAGGCCTGGAGCTGTGGTGCCAGGTTTTTGTTGAATTGCATGAAGCTGGTAAACCACTGAAACATTTCTCTTCATACCTTTTTTTTCACACTAGAACTCAGCACTTCTTTAACTACAATAGGGTCATCATCGCCATGTTTCAAGGTGGGGATGCACTTAGCTTTTTTTTCACAATGTGAAAAGGAACACACACAAACAGTAGGGCTTCTTTGGTGGCTTTATCAAATTTAATGTCTTCAGGTAGAAAAGGGCGGCCATCATAATGTTTGGGAGGTAGATGAATCTGAAAGATTGCACCTACCTCAGCCACGCACTACACACCATGAAATCGCGACTGAAGCATTCCTGGCATGGAATCACCTTTCTTTTTTTCAGATTCCTGGAACACTCTCAACATGAGAATAAAGTGCTGGATGTTCCACGGCTCATCAATGGCTTACCCAGTCTACCTTTGATAGGCAAAAGCTCAAACCGGAATAGCATTGCATTTTTTCAGCAAAAAATAGGACAATGACAACAATAAACAAAGGGGACAAGTGAAAAAATATTCTATTGCAAAAATTTCAGAATGATCATTCTCTTTATTACATTAACATCAATGTGGAAGCGACAAAATATATGTATTTTACTTTAAAAAGAAATACATCAACGATGAAACAAGCAAGACTTGCTGAGTTGCTGGGATTAGAACTCAATTGCCCAAACTACAATTTTGAGCTGACAAAGCAAGTGTGCTCCCTAAATCCACTTATAAAATGAACATAATGGCCCCCGGTGTCTCAGCTGATAAAAGTGCTTAACACACACTGCTGGATTTTAAATCTTAAAGCTAGAATATCGAGAGCTGACTGAAGCTGATGAATGTATTTGGGACACAGAAATGATGTGTATGGGGGAATGAAGACAGAAGGGGCTGCTTACTTTGTCAGGCATCTCACAGAGTAAGGCAGAAATGCCAAATATTTATGATCATATTTCAGCCTTTTAAAATGAAGATAGATTGACAGATAGAATTTTAAGCATATTTCAATGTCAATAATTAAATGCTCCATTTATACATTTCTTCATGTGTCATAAACTGCTTCAGGATAATGAAGGTCAAGGAATTCAGAGTTTGTCCCAGATAATAACAGCCACGAGACTGTATTAAACATAGGAGCAGATGGCTCACCATTGCAAATTTGCCCAAGTAAAAGAGCAAAAATTACAAATTGCTTTAATTTTGTTCATTTTTATTCCTTAAGGCACTTTTATGAAATACCAATCTCCCACAGACCGGAAAATATGTGAGTTTCTTAAACCATTTAGTGGGCTATTATTTCAAATTACAGTACACGGCAGGTTAGATTCTTATTACAAATTCAGATTTGCAAAATGAAGCTTTCTGCAAAACCAATGCAATTTTCAATGCCTGAAACTGTATATTGCTTTAGCGTGGTGGTGTTCAGAGTCCCTTTCACGATGGGTTTCTGCCTACCACTCTTTGTCACTAGGATAGGCTCTGCTCTTTTGGCACATTTTGCTGTGTTTGGTGGATATGACAGTTAATACATTTTGCTTTGCTTATTATAATTTTCCTACTAAATGCCATACACTCCAGCCTTCAAAGTAGAGTATGTTACAGTCATATATATTTCGTATCATATAAATTTTCTTTTAATGAAACCTTTTTAATGAAAATGGATAAACTGGGATACGGTTTTAAGTGCAGAGATAGTTGAGAAGCTCTGCAACAGGTTTAAAAACATTTAACAAATAATGCAGGACAACAAATTTTAAAACAATTAAAAAAGAAAATCTGCAGTGAGTTAATAAGGGGATGAAAAAGAAGCTGCAAGGGAAAAACAGCTTTATAAGGCGCATAAGAATAGCGAGTCCAATGCTAATTGTTGGGCGTATAAGAGTATGAAGGCACCCATTAAGAAGGATATTAGACAGGCTGAAAGGCAGTTATAGAGGAACATAGCAGATAAGGTGAAAGATGACGCAGAGAGATTCTTTCAGTATTTTAGTGGTAACAGAACAGTCAAGAAGGAGGTAAAGTGTATCAGGAATACTTAGGGGGGATTAAAATACACAGGCAGTGAAATAGCAGATGTTCCAAACTTGCATTTTTCTGAGGTCTTCAGATGTGAGGAAGTGAATCGCCTTCCAGCAGTAACAGGGACTACTAAGGAAGTACTGCGGGATTTGGAAGTACTATAAATAAGCTGAAATCTAATGAATTACCAGGACCAGATAATATTTACCCTCGAGTTAGTAAATATATATATATATTTACTATATCCATCCATCCATTTTCCAACCCACTGAATCCAAACACAGGGTCACTGGGGTCTGCTGGAGCCAATCCCAGGCAGGGCACCAACCCACTGCAGGACACACACATACCCACACACCAAGCACACACTAGGGACAATTTAGGATCGCCAATGCACCTAACCTGCATGTCTTTGGACTGTGGGAGGAAACCAGAGCGCTCGGAGGAAACCCACGCAGACAACATGCAAACTCCACACAGGGAGGACCCGGGAAGCGAACCCAGGTCCTCAGGTCTCCCAACTGCGAGGCAGCAGTGCTACCCACACAGTGGAACCTCAGTTCATGAACGTCTCGGTTCGTGTACAAATCGGTTTACGACCAAAAAGTTCGCCAAACTTTTGCCTCGGTTCACGACCACACACTCGGTATATGAACAAGCCAGTTTCCCTTTCGGTTTGTACATGTTCAGTCTCTCCCTGTGCATTTCCTGTGCAGCGAGCAAGAGAGAGAGAGCGAGAAAGCGCGACACACACACACACAGGCAGCACGAGAGAGAGACGCACACACACAGGCAGCGCGAGAGAGAGACAGACACACACACACAGGCAGCGCAAGAGAGAGACGCGCAGACACACAGGCAGCGCGAGAGAGAGATGCGCAGACACACAGGCAGCGTGAGAGAGAGACAAGACGCACGCACACAGGCAGCGAGAGAGAGACGCACAGACACACAGGCAGCGCAAGAGAGAGACAGACCACACACACAGGCAGCGCGAGAGAGACAGACGCACACACACACAGGCAACGCGAGAGAGATATGCAGACACACAGGCAACGCGAGAGAGACACACACACACAGGCAGCGCGAGAGAGAGACAGACGCACACACACAGGCAGAGGGAGAGAGAGACAGACACACACACACAGGCAGAGGGAGAGAGAGACAGACACACACACACAGGCAGCGCGAGAGAGAGACAGACGCACACAGACAGGCAGCGCGAGAGAGAGAGACGCTCACACACACAGGCAGCACGAGAGAGAGACAAGACGCACACACACAGGCAGCGAGAGAGAGACGCGCAGACACACAGGCAGCGCGAGAGAGAGATGCGCAGAAACACAGGCAGCGCGAGAGAGAGACAAGACGCACACACACAGGCAGCGAGAGAGAAACGCGCAGACACACAGGCAGCGTGAGAGAGAGACAAGACGCACGCACACAGGCAGCGAGAGAGAGACGCGCAGACACACAGGCAGCGCAAGGGAGAGACAGACCACACACACAGGCAGCGCGAGAGAGACAGACGCACACACACACAGGCAACGTGAGAGAGATACGCAGACACACAGGCAACGCGAGAGAGACACACACACACAGGCAGCGCGAGAGAGAGACAGACGCACACACACAGGCAGCGCGAGAGAGAGACAGACGCACACAGACAGGCAGCGCGAGAGAGAGAGAGACGCGCACACACACAGGCAGCACGAGAGAGAGACAAGACGCACACACACAGGCAACGAGAGAGAGACGCGCAGACACACAGGCAGCGTGAGAGAGAGACAAGACGCACACACACAGGCAGCGAGAGAGAGAGACGCACAGACACACAGGCAGCGCAAGAAAGAGACAGACCACACACACAGGCAGCGCGAGAGAGACAGACGCACACACACACAGGCAACGCGAGAGAGAGGGGGCTGGACGCATAAGGTAGGAAGGCAGTTAAAGAATGCACTGGGCTTGATTTTGTGTTCACTTCTGTTTACAGCGATCGATTCGTAACGTGCATTGTTGCAATGTTACTTTTCTTGGTGGTTTATTAAATTACGGATTTTTTCAAATGTTCATTTTTTTCCCTGTGCTTAAAACTCATTAAAAAAAACTGTTTTTAGCCGGGCGGCACGGTGGCGCAGTGGGTAGCGCTGCTGCCTCGCAGTTGGGACACCTGGGGACCTGGGTTCGATTCCCGGGTCCTCCCTGCGTGGAGTTTGCATGTTCTCCCCGTGTCTGCGTGGGTTTCCTCCGGGCACTCCGGTTTCCTCCCACAGTCCAAAGACATGCAGGTTAGGTGGATTGGCGATTCTAAATTGGCCCTAGTGTGTGTTTGGTGTGTGGGTGTGTTTGTGTGTGTCCTGTGGTGGGTTGGCACCCTGCCCGGGATTGGTTCCTGCCTTGTGCCCTGTGTTGGCTGGGATTGGCTCCAGCAGACCCCCGTGACCCTGTGTTTGGATTCAGCGGGTTGGCAAATGGATGGATGGATGGATGTTTTTAGCCAGCGGTTGGTAGCGCTATAGCACGAACTATTGCAGTGTTAGTTTTCTCTGTTGTTCAAGGTTTTCTCAGTGTTATTCAATGTTTGTTGAAGTTACACAGGGGTTGGATATTCCAACAAGACAATGACTAAAAACACTGCTCGAAATCTACAAAGGCATTCATGCAGAGGGAGAAGTACAATGTTCTGGAATGGCCGTCATAGTCCCCTGACTTGAATATCATCAAAAATCTATGGGATGATTTGAAGCAGGCTGTCCATGCTTGGCAGCCATCAAATTTAACTGAACTGGAGAGATTTTGTATGGAAGAGTGGACAAAAATACCTCCATCCAGAATCCAGACACTCATCAAAGGCTATAGGAGGCGTCTAGAGGCTGTTATATTTGCAAAAGGAGGCTCAAATAAGTACTGATGTAATATCTTTGTTGGGGTGCCCAAATTTATGCACCTGTCTAATTTTGTTATGATGCATATTGCATATTTTCTGTTAATCCAATAAACTTAATGTCACTGCTGAAATACTACTGCTTCCATAAGGCATGTCATATATTAAAAGGAAGTTTTACTACTTTGAAAGCTAAGCCAATGATAAACAAAAATCCAAAGAATTAAGAGGGGTTCCCAAACTTTTTCATATGACTGTATAGAAGCCCTTGACACAAATTTATAGGAACCTTATCAGAACAGGCTGATGTTAAAAGTTATGTTCCACAGGGGTCAGTGCTATGGCCACTGCTATTTTCGCTCGCCAACCCCCGGGTTTGATTAACTGGATATACACTTTAAAGAGATTATTTTCATTTCATTCATTTTTTATTTCTTGATATCTGCCAGTAATAAAATTCAAAGTGTCTTCCAAGAAGACCTGCTGTGCATGTGTACCGTGCCAACATTTTTGAATTCTTTACGACATTCTACTTTGTCATCTACTCTTTGTCCTTTATTTCCAGCCCCAGACGTGGTTAAATGTCTTTCTCGCGGGACATATAACACTGCTCACGTTGTGAAGGGTGGGGCTGAATGCACGCTAAGGAGTTGCAGTCGAAATAAGTGCTGTCTTGCTGCTCCTGCTGGCGAGCTGCATGTTCTGCTTGTCACGCTGCACGTCGATCATTTAAAAGCCTGTAGAGCAGCTGTCCTTTTGTCTCACTGCCTTGTCTTCTGAGAAGATCATGTCTCATCTCCTTCGTCTCCCTCCCAAGATTTCTTTTTTATAATAGAGAGATATAAATGACATTGATAGGAATATATATAAAAAGCTATTACAAAGGGACATGGGCAGCATACAGGATAGGGCAGATTTGTCTCAGATGAAATTTCATGAAAGTAAATGTAAACTATTACATGTAAGAAGTAAAAATGTTAGGATTGAATACACAATGGGAGGTCTGAAAATTGAAAGTACACATTATGAGAAAATTTTAGGAATCATAGTGTCATTATCAACTACCAGGCAATGTTCAGAAGTCATTAAGAAGGTTAACAGAATGTTAAGTTAAATAGCACAATGTGTGGAGTACAAGTCAAAGGAAGTGTGTGTTCAACCTTTATAATGTACCAGTAAGGCCATACCTGAAGTACTGCATACAGTTTTGGTCTCTGAACTGCAAAAATCCAGTACAACGCTAGAAAAAGTCCAGAGAAGAGCAACTAGGCTGATTCCAGGACTTCAGGGGCTGAGTTATGAGGAGAGATTAAAGAAGCTGAACCATTTTAAGCAAAAGAAGATTAAGAGGTAAAATAAGTGAAGTGTTGAAAAGAATGGAAGGAATTAGTACAGTTGATTGAGGCTGTTAGTTTGAAATGAGTTCACCAAGAATATGGGGGCACAGTGGGAAACTTTTAAGGGTACATTTTGTGCAAACATTAGAAAATGTTTCTTCACACAAAGACCCATAGACACATTGAATGAGTTACTGCTTGGTAGCATGGTAGACAGTAGGACTTTTGGGACCTTCAACACTGAACTTGATGTTATTTGGAAGTAACCCTATCCTTTCCTACTGGTATTCGATCAGAAACATTATTATGTTCTGTCGTGATTTGTGAGTTAAAAAACACTAATTACCCACTAGAGAAGGGGAAGTACCATCAAAACCCCAACTAGAAACCAAAAAGACAGAGAAACATCTTTATAAAAATAAAAGGTTTCTTTCCTTAAAGGCTGTGCAATCACGAAGCACTGAAGTGCACAAAGGAATTACCTCAAAAAGGCAAGATAATACACAGTAACCAATGTCCCAATACAAAATCCAAAAACATTGTCAAAAAAAAGAGCACAAGTTCAAAATTAACACTTAATGGACACTTAATACAGTGTCTCTCTCCCTTGCATCCTCAGATGTGGTTTAATGGAGGCCTTCTCCTTCCATAGTTCCCCTACAACATTGCTGCCACATCTCTAATCTTTCAAAGCTCCTTCCATCAGGCTCCATTTTTCTGCCAAATTCCCTTCCTACACATTTACTCCTCCGGCTTCACCTCATACCACTCATTTGTAATCATAGGCAACACCATCTGCCCTCACATTCCCAAAATCCTCCCCAAGACTCGCTGGCAGCCACATACTGGAGCCAGGCCAATAGAATTAAGGAGAGGAGCAGCTTTCAGAAGTTCTGTTCTTCAACTGCTTGATCATCTCTCTCTTTCTCTCTACTTTATGCCTTATACACCTGTGGTCATATCCACCCACATATGCACACACAGCTACACCTTCTCTAACGTCAGCTATCCTTCATGTCCATATGGCCCACCAGATTTTTAATACCAAAAACTCCACCAACCCTGTCCGAGGTTGATTCCTGCATTGCATCCTTGCTGGTGTTAGGTGGAGCTGTGATCTTCATAGCATTTGGATTGAATGGCTTCTGGAAATGGATGGATGGAAAAACAGAACTATTTTAAAAATTGAATTACATGCAGAATAAGAATAAATTTAAAAATTAAACATTGCAGCCATTCTGCTAACTTCTATACCACTGTAGGATTATATTAACTTTTGCCTTTTCACTAATAACAAAATTATATTTGGATATGGTTTCACTGGTCAAAGCCCACATGTAATCACAAGCCTAACCAACCTTTTTATTTCAGTTTGTACATTTACCTCTAAATGGGGCCATTTGACAAGAATCTCTCCCAATGTTAAGATGACAGTTTATTAGGCACAGCTACTTAATTGTAAATTCACTGCCCTTAGGTCTCTACAAGAGCCTTCATTTTTTTTGTGGTATTGAAAATGTGTCTTGGTAGTGCTTAGCCATTCAGATGTAACTGCATACTTTAATTTCTACAGAATGGATGAGGAAAGACTCTTCTGCCAACAACTTGTTCAAAATGATCCTCTTAATTTAAAATTGCCTTGAGATCTGGTTGACGTTAAGTTCACTTACTGTAAGAAAGTTAACATATTCCAAGAACTATTCCTTGACAATACTTGATTTGTGACCTCATGTGTTTTTGTGCTGTATTTAAATATTAATAAACACACAAGCACTACTCATAAAGGGGAATATGTGGTTGCTATGGCATTCAAACATGTGAACCCCAATGTCAGACACCCATCGAAAGATTGTACTGTTAATGACATGATGAGTTCACTGCCATTTTCAGCTATCACAGATAAAGATGCAGACAGAAAAATAATCAAAGGCCAAATATTTCCTTTATTGCCATTGGGAAAATGTTATTTGTCATTAAAAACAATAACCAAATGCCATGTCAATAGTGTGTGTGAGTGTGTTTTTTTCTACAGTAGTCACCACAGCCAATCAAAAGATTTCAACTCTGTCTACTGAAGAGTTCGAACAATCAACTTGAATTTTACTTCATTAGGCCTGGTTAGGTACACACAGAAATGCAATTATACTGAGTGTGATAGAGACTTGTATATTATGAGGTTATTTATGTGATGAAAAAGAGTTGAGAGTTGAAGTAGACAGGTTAGTGTCCACAGCTAGTCACTGTAGAGAAGAAATGAAGAATACTAATAGTATGTTTGGTTAGGTTTGGTTATATAGCACCTTGTGGAAGATTATGCTTAACTATACAACACATTTGTGAAGTCTCATTTGGAATATTTTGGCAGTTTTAGTCTCCATATTACAAGTTAGAAACTGTAAACATGGCATAAAATTCAGGTACATTCAGAACTTTGTTAACTGTTTTGAAAGTTTGAACATTTTTGGAACAGTTTTTGTTTATTTACTTAATCATAGGCAGAGATATTTGATTTTTGTTTATTAAATATTTTTGTTATAATAATCTCATTCAAAAGTATCAATGATATAGCGGGTTGGATAATGGATGAATGGATGGATGTACTATTCACTGCGGTGGGCTGGCGCCCTACCCGGGATTTGTTCCCTGCCTTGTGCCCTGTGTTGGCTGGGATTGGCTCCAGCAGACCCCCTGTAGTTAGGATATAGCGGGTTGGATAATGGATGGATGGATGTACTATTCATAATGGCCAATGTCACTATTGAAAGCTGCTCTTAATATATCTATGTCTCTGGAGTCTGTTTAACCACAATCATTTTGTCATTTTTTTGTAGATATGGACTAATTACAGAAATATAATAATTGTGAAATCTCAATAATCAATACATAGATAAAGTGTTCAGTAGGTCTGTACAAAGTAAAAACCCAGTTCTTGCTGGTGGCGTGGTAGGTACAGTACAGTTCGACTGATCTGGTTTGTTGGACATACATTGTTTATTTAGGTAATAGAGAATCGGCTAATATAGTAATAGAACAATCAGATTTTGCATCTGGAAGGAAGGTTGGAGTTTTTTTGTTTATGGATAACATCAAAGAGTTTTGAGTAATATACCATTGTAACCAGTTCCCACACTGACTATACACTGTTTCTGTAATAAATTAACCAAACAGACACCAGAATTTGACTATTTCAACAATGTTAACATGAGTATCTTGCTATAGGTATGGATAATCCAAAACAGTAGTGAAATCATCCAAAAAGAAAGAAATGTTATTTCGATAGAAACAGCGAATTGACCCATTTGCCATTCAATTATTTTGAAGCAATATTTTTTCTTCAAGGACATAACATTTAATTTAGACTTTTGCACTAATTAATTGTAATTTGAGCTTTATAGTAATGAGATATAGGTGCTCCAGGATCAATAAAAATATATTAGTTATTATCAGCTAAAATTAAATACATTTGAAACTGTAGTTGTTAAAGAGGTAAAAAAAAATCACAGCTGTTAATTAGGCAAGGCCCTTTATTGCCCATTGGGTCATGTTTTATTCCCAGCAACACTGCACAATTAACTTTAAAATGGCCTGTTTTATTGCAGTAAAACCCAAGCTTTACTTAATGCATGTTTTTATGTTGTTAATTTGTTAATCAGGCTCAGCCAATTTACACAGGCTCATCTTGATTGCTTGCAGTGGGTTAAGCAAGGAGAAAAAAATAAAAATAAAAACCTTTAAATCAGCTAGCCTTCTCACTGACATTCTAATCACCTACCTTTAAACCAGTGGTCTAATTTAACTGACATTTCAATTAGACTGCCCCAACTGTTAGAAAGATTGTGGCTAGTTAATCTGTCTTTTATTTCTTTAGAAAAGCTTCTTCGCCATAAATAGTGTCAACTTCCAGACTTGGAAATATAAAACAAAATTTCTTTCATTTAAATTAAAAAAAGGAATGTGGTGTTCATGCTTTTATCTCTGTTTTTTTCAAGAACTACACATAATTAATCCTAAATTGTATAAAGCTGATAACAACACACATTTATAATCTATTGTAACCTTAGATAAAAAAGACAGAGTAATTTGTTGCAAACACTCAGCTTAAAATCGAACATTATATAAGGAAGCCACAGTGGAAAATATCAGCACCTTTACTCTAATTAGGGTTGGTGATTTTAGGATGCAATAAAGGCAGTTAATGGCATCAATCATTGAACTTTAGAGCTATAGTTGTTCAGCTATGCTTGCCTTCAAGGTCTTTTGAACAATCTAATGTACAGTATGTTGTTTTTAGTCATGTATAACAGTCCCGGTTCCAAATCAAAATCACTCTGTGTTAGAAACATGTAATAAATGGTCCTATAGTTCTGCACAACACACCCGAATTTATTTTGCAACAACATGCCTAGAACTTGAAATGTGGCCGACAATTTTATTATACAAAAAATGTACTTTTGAGAGAGTAAAGCACATGTCCATTAACAAACAGTGTTCTTTTCCAACCATAGTCAGAGAAAAATATCTTTGTTCTTTGTCCATGAACCTGAGAATACTTATTTCAAGGTTCCTTTCAAGCCTCTTGAGCCAAAACATCATTTTTGACACAGTGACAATCCTGTGATTGCTCCACCTGCCCTAAATCTGCCAAACAGTGTGCACCTAAAGAGTGGGTGGAATAAAAAGAACAATGGTCAATAATGGGACTTCAGACAGTGCCACGGCCAATGAGATGGCATTTCTGTGTGAGTGTGTATGCCACATACTGTACATCACCATGTTGCCTATGCCTTTTTCTGTGCATGACCTGTGAAGCATTACCAAGCTTTTCTAAACAGTTCATATTTTGTACATTTGCATCATTACTGTCTGTGAGCTACAAGTGGTCAATAATGTCTTGCTAAACTTATGCAACTTGACATATGAAGTTTACCTCAACATGTTTTATTTAATTATATTTTTTAAAAGTTACTTTTAACTTAACTACAGCAGGTAGGGGGTGGCTGACACTCCAGAGATTAATCATCCGGGGCTGACACCCTGAGTCACTTTAGGGAACCTAAAGATTGCTTTTCTGGTTTTTTTTTCTTTTCTACTTGTTAAAAATTATATTTTTACTGTATTTTATTTTAATGATGTTTAGGTGATGTGACATTGTTTTGTTATGGCCATTGTTATTGTGCTGGAGTATCTAATATATAAACGTCTACAAGTGGAAGTGAGAGGTGGAGTTCGGCTAAGGGCTCCACCTCCAAGGGTATGCAAGCGAGGCGAGCAAAACATCCGAAGAGAGAGTCACTCCGCTATTACAGAAGTGTGGCAAGCACATCCGTAAAACATTATCCCTTTTACTTTTCCTCCCACTGCTAATACACAAGCAAGGTGAGCACATCAGCAAAACATAACTTCCAAAGAAAGACAGTCACTTACCCGCTAAAACACAAACGATGCAAGCACGTCGGCAAAACGAAACCTCCTAGGAGAGAGATGCCCAGAGCAGTTCCTTTCAATTACCTGACATCTCTACATTTGAATTTTTTTTTCTGACGATTTCAATATTTTCTAGGACCCCGTGCTTTTTACAGCACGGGACTTACACAGCTAGTCTTATATATAAACATCTACATGTCAAAGTGTGTGTGTCTGTCTGTCCGGCCAAGAAGTGCGAGGCTACAGCATGAAGCTCAGAGCCAGCAAGGCGGCCCCAAGTTAATGAGTCTGAAGAAGAAAGAAGTATGAGGCTACAGCATGAAGGTGAAAGAAAGAGACTCTATCGCCAAAGTGAGACCACCGATGAAAGACAAACTCGCTAAGCCATTAATACACAAGAGAGGCAAGCACATCAGCAAAACGAAATCTTCAAGTAGAGAGAAACTCGCTTAGCCACTGATAGACAAGGGGGGTAAGCACGTCCGCAAAACGAAACCTCTGACTCTGAATTTCAATTTTTTTTCTGATGATTTTAATAGTTTCTAGGTAGTACTAGTACTGTGCTAGTACTGTATAATTGTCCTTTTTTGAAACTACAGACTGCTTATATTAAGTTTCTAAATTTTGCTTAAATGACCCTGGAAGAACTATAAAGGAAATAATTTAAAGAGGAATTAGCAGGATCCTTAAGGCAATTTAACTACTGGGGGGAATTTGCTTTGAAACCTTGCCCTCTTATATATTCTTCACGTATTGTGAGTCATCTGTTTTGGACAGTTCACAACTTAATGATAAAACAAATGAAAAACATTACAGATACACACAGGATCAAAGCTTTTGAGCAGAGTAAACAATCATCTCTGGACAGCTAGCCAGTTACATGTGTGTAGTGTCACATGTCCCAGAGCCCCATGTGGAATTCCATCTTAAATAATTGTCCGTCTGAAGCACCGGGGAGCAACAACATAATAAGAGATGTCAGAGGCTAAGACACATCAGAAAGAGCGAGGGGGACCATTTCATTTTGGATGTTGGAGAACGTAACTTATGTGTCACACCAGTTGCTGAATTAAAAAGCCGCCTAGAACAACATCCATCCTAGATATTGTAAATTTTCAGTAAGCTTTTTTAAGACTATACACTATATTCTTTGTATTTATATTTAGAGTGATGCTGGAGAATGCAATGCGTTTTTTAAAAAGTGACATACTGTTTATTTTCCAAGAAAAGACACACCAAAACACACCTTTATACACATCAGTATGTTTTTGCCACAGGAAAGTCTTGCTACACAGGAAGCTGACCTCCAGTCATCACTTAGCAAATGTCATTTCCTGTTTCTTGATTCCTGTAGAAAAAGTTTGGGGTATGCACTCTTCAAATGCTGAGGAGCTTAAAGTTTCTTTTCTGTCTCTGATGCATCTTTAATATTGCAATCGCCAAAATTGTCATCATAAATTGGCAAAGTAGAGATGATATTACCAGAGCACACCTGGCAGCTCAACAAATTATTTATATGTAAAAGAAAATTAGTCTGGTCATTTTTTTTCTCACTAAGCACTAAATGAAAGGTAGGTGCATGTGGAATTAACTCATGTAAATATTTCCCTGACAGGAACTAAACGCCTTTCTTCCTGTGTCAAAGGCTGCAACTTGTGGTGTAATTATTATTATTTTTTTTTTTTGTAAATTCACTTTTGCACAAATCGTTTTTTTCACTACAGGTGAAACAACTAGAGGTTGTAATATATCAAAACAAATCAAAAATACTCCACAATCTGATATTTGCTGAAATCACTAGTGTATTCCTACATGTATTATGCTTTGAAAACTTTGAACGTCAGATTGAGGGTGAATAACAAAAACTCTGGAAATTGTTCAGCTTGTACATGACATTTAACTCCATATTGGATCCTGTACTTGGAATGAGTTTTAGAAAAATGTGACACCACCATATGAAAAGATTCAAAACAGCCCCCAAAGAAGCTGAGAATGCTGTAAAAGCTGATGTTCTAAATCAGTGTGTCTCAACTTTGTTCTCCATGAAATTCAGTTATATCTATTTTTGTACAGTGATAACCCTTTGTGGAATATGACCCAGACACAGACATGTTTAAATCACCCCACACACGTTTATTTTGGGTCTCCATTACACACAAGTTACTCACAAGCCCCCAATACCCCACAGTCCAGGCCAATCAATAATGCCTCTCTCTCTCTCTTCAGACCGCCTCCTTCTCTCCTTCCTTGTCCACTCTTCCACCCGACTCAAGTCCATCTCTGAAGGGAGGCGGCCCCTTTAAATAAGCACCCGGATGTGCTCCAGGTGTGTTCCCGGCAATCTCCCACCGACACGCCCCAGTGTGGCGGAAGTGCCAGCTGTCTCCCCGGAAGCACTCCGGGTGTCCCTGTTCCTCTTCCCCCCAGCACTTCCTGGCGTGGCGGAAGTGCTGCGGTCCAGGGTCCTCCAGGTATTGGGGTCCCCCTGGCGGTGACCACGGGCCCCTACAGGGTCGAGCTTCCCAGCTCTGTACCCACGGTTCCCAGGGCAGTCGCCCCCTCGAGGTCTGGAAGAGCAATGAGCCCTCCTGCGGTCCTCCTGGGCATCCCGGCCGGGCGAGAGCCTCGTCCGGGTGCCACACCTTTATTAGAAGTTATTTTAATGTAAACTGACCAACATTTTTCCCCTGAATAGCACGCTTTAACAAATAACAGTAATTACATATTCAATATTTAAATACAGTGTGCATAATAAACAAACTTCCCATGGTACTCATACAAAAATAATGATACACGGGTGTTTAATACTGAATCAAATTTCTTGTCCATTTGTCTTTTTAATTAGTAGCCTGGGTCTGTCTGATTTTCACATCTTTGTAAAAATCAGGGGAAAGCAAATAAAGTACAGGAGGAAATGTGTTTTAATTTACAGGCGGCTGACTCGTTTAGAGTTTTAGTGCACCTACAGCATAAATTGCACCACACAACATGTACTGTTCTGCCTATTGTGTGCATTTTCTTATATTTAGCAGTTTGATTTGCAACAGGACTGGCTTGTTGTAGCAATACTCTGGAATGTTTCTTGCGAAGCTTCAAGATTTTCATTTTTTCATTTAAAAACTTGAATGGTTTCTTTCTGTAGGTAGTATGCTTTGTTTCTGAATTTTTTTATACCTGAAGGCTTCACGCTTTCATTTGCTAGTACAGCACCACACTGCAGATAATGCACTACGGATGTTGCTCTCCATGCTTCACAGTAAAAGTAAATATATACCTCAGAAAATCTGGGTTGCATGTTCTTTTAACATTCCTGTTAGGTTCAGATTTTTAGGATGAATCTTGTGAGGTGGATATGAAATTAGCCGAGTTTGGAATAAGTGATGCTATGCAGCATTTGAGAAACTTGTCCATGTTTGCCGACTCCCTTAATAAAGCCTGTGATTTATAACAGGTTGTCATCTGCTTATAACTGAATTTTATTTACTGTATGTCAGTTCTTTAATTCCCCAGTATACAGGAGAAAAATGTTCTTTTGACTGAGTTCAGAACTGAAATCTGTAATCAGCAGCCAGGAAATGATCAACTATTAAACTATTAAAATGGAGGGGCCCCAGAAGCGACTTAAGTCAATATTGCTTAAAAATTGTATCCACTGTATGAAAAGGGGTTTTAAAAACCCATATGTGTAGTAGTTAAACTTTTAAAAAATTTGTGGTGATCTGTCGTGGAACAACCCCAATGAAGAAGATAACAGTGGTTATCCATGCAGGCATCGCTGCTGGTTGTGAAGGGGCCCCCATAATAGTTCAAGCTTCAGGGCCCCAATATATTGGTCTGCCACTGTCAGTAGCACCTTAAAAAGAGTAAAATGATTTTTTTTCTTTTTTTCCATTTAAGCTAATGACACACCTAGGGTGTCTGGTGACCCATGGGTGGAGAGACACTGCTCTAAGTGATTTATTTTTTGAGTAACTTTCCAAGTACACAGTTCTGAAAAAGTCTGGCTTAACTTTAGTTAAGTACTTCCAGGAACTGAAATGCCTTCCAGCTGATTTTATGCATGTCTGAAAACTAATTATGCAATTCCGGCTGTCATTATAGTTTATATTTACAGGATACTGAAAATTTGCTAGCATCAGTTATGACTTACTATAACTTAGTATTGAATTAAATCTTCTCAGCTACACTGCTGATTAATTTTGCGAAGCAGTAATCACTATAAAGTGAAAAAAAGCTGTAACCAATTAATAGACACTCCAAACTGAACTGCCAGGCAAACATATGCTGTTCTGTTTAGCTAGGAGTTGGGGAAAATGACTTTTAAATTAAGTCCCGAACACCCTGTAGCTAAGGAAACCCTGGTTTACCTAAGCCTTGTTTACATGCCTTCTCAGCAAATGTCAACAATCTGGAGGATAATATTTGCCTGCCAGTTTGCATCTAATATTCATGCGTGTGTCCCAGACTCAGTTTCATTTTTTTCCATTCACCAGTTCACACAGTCTGATAATTGAATCGTGGGTGCTATTTCATGTCTTTGTTTCCTTTTAGCGCAACCACCCTAATGTCTAAATAGATCTATACGTCTCTTGCATACAGTAATTTACCCCTCATTTCCATACAATTCTTAAGAGCTATCAAAATGCATTTTAAATTTTGATGTTGATATTTTAAGCACTGGAATGCCTCTTTTCCTACAGTATTAAGCAATAATACACTTACAAAATGAGATAATCAATACTGTTAAATGCTTTGGGAAATCCCATTAGGACTCTGCTGCCATTAGCTCTCAGACTGAAACATTCATCTAATGGTATTTGCTCTCTAATTTTAGCCTTGTGCCATAAGGATTAGTTAAATTTGAAATTATCCTGTGTTAATTGTATTCTGATACCTTAAACATTTATTACACTTTACGGGACAAGTTGTGCTCATATGGTTACATATCCCTGGCAGAAGTTGTAAGTGTGGTACCATTTGTTTATGAAAACATGAGCAAACAAACAAAACAAATTTCTTTTATTATAAACCAAACTCAGAGGGTAATAGTAGAAATTGGAGTAAAAAAGCAAACTAAGACATCAAAACAGAAATAGAACAAGCTTGAAAACACGCCAAGCAACAATGGTAAAGTACCAGGAGAGAAGTTTCCTTTTCAAACTAAAATTTCTAGTTGCTTTAGCTCTCACAGTCTGCTTCTCTTGATTAAAAAACAAATCACAAAGAACAGACAATTAGAATATCAAGGAATCAAATACAAGCTATTGTCAAAGCCAACATGCTAAGCCAAAACTACAATCAAACAAATGTTATAAAGCATTCCTGAACTGTCATGATTACCCTTAATGAAACTGGAAAATTCAATTTGTTTTTTTGTTTTTTTTGTGCCACCATCTTATATAGGTGCAGCATGACACATGAACTCCATGTCACATGACTGGAAATTGGCATAGCAACCAAAAACAAAAGGTAATGCAAAGATAGTAATGAAATGGTGGTGACCATACCAAAAGCAAAAACACATAATGGTGCTGTCAAAATAATGATAAAATTAATAAACAAGTTAAAATAAAAATGCAAAAATTCCAGAAATGATAGGGGAAAAATGTAGATATATGTATTTAAATGGCTCCAAGTCATGGCAATCTCATTGGTTGGTGGATAACTGTTGTACTGGATTACTTATTTACATTGTTTCTGCTTTCTCTTTTTGCAGATTTTGAGATCTGGCACTTTAATTTGGGATTTGTGTTGCTGCAGATTATGAACTTGTCATTAGTTTTTTAATTTCAAACTTTTGTTTTTGTTGTTTAATTTTTACTGTTATCCCTGTTATTTTGTCTGATTATCATCAGCAGCATCAAGTTTATTGGTTGTTAGGTTAGCACTTGTGTTTCTAGGAGGCATGCCTTTGGAGGTCATGTCCTTTTTCCTTTAACCTTAAGGTTCCCAACCGGGGCAATACCGCCCACTGGTGGGTGCTGAAGAAATCTAAGGGGGCATTTCTGGTCCAAGCCATATTAAGGGGGTGTTGAGGACCAGCCGCTGCCCCCTTGAGCAATACTTGCAAGAACGCGCTAAAAAGTTTGATTAATACTAAAAATTATTGAACGCATGTTTCAACCAATTATTCTATATGTCCATTAAGAAAGACCCATCTGTATTAAATAGTTGGTATTGGTACGTTATATTTACAAGTTTGCACAGGTCATGCATTCTCAGATCATGCAAGTCCTTACAAGATTAACACACGTGCAGAGGACTGAATCTATGCATGTTTTGACAGGTTCATTGAACATTACTATAAATACGTGAGAAGTTTTTTTATCAATACCAGATTGTTTCATAATTTCTTCACAGCAAGTGTAAACCTAAAATTACAGTGTGGTACCTACAGATCACATTCAAAGGAAAACTTACGTGGACCTACTTATTAAAAACTAGGGGGCTTTGCCTCCTGCTCTCTTCGCTCACCAACCCCCCCGGCCTGCAAGACGCACCAGCCACTTCGCGTCTCTGCCGCTCACGTATGTGGATTTCACTTTCACCAAACAACAAATCTTTTAATTCTCATGGATAGGCCTCTTCATTGGGAAGAAACACTACTTTTCCCTGATGGCAACATGAATTAGATGATCTACAAGTCTCCTATCATCATATTTAGCTGAAAGAGGATTAAGTATAGTCAACAATCTATTAACAAAGAAAAGAAACAGATTGTCAATAGTGGAGTGCGGCAATTTAAGATTACTGATGACAAACATGGCACCAAACATCGAAAAAATTTGTGTCATCACACCAAGCTCAGCCCTCTCACTAATAATATTATATTCATTTTTTTAATAATATATATTTTTTAATCATACTTTGAGCAATACACTAATATTGTTAATATCTTCTAATAAAATCATTTAATAAAATCTGTCCTTGTTTTTCAATATATAGTATAGTTCACCCAAGGGGGGTGCTATCAAATCACTCTTTGAAAAAGTGTGCTGTTATCCAAAAAAGGTTGAGAACCTATGCTTTAACCTCTTAAGGTCAATAGTCGAAGTCACTTGAAAAGGTCACATCTTTATTCAAGTTTGTATATCCAAAACCCTTTGTCGTTCATGCTTTTTCTCTTAAAATAACCCTTTTCTACTAAAAAATCTCTGGGTTCAACTCTTGCAATCCTTTTTTGACTTTGATTTTTGTCTTACAGTTCAGCTTTGGTTACCGTGAGATTCCTTCCCATTTTTAACCTTTTTTTTTTGCTATGTCCCATCTCCTGATTACTTAGCAAAATTCTCTTGCTAGTATTTCTAGCATAACAATAACTATCTTTGTTTCCAAGCCTTTACTTTCATTTTTAATCTTTCTTTCTTTTCTCTAAACTTCCATTAAGGAGTCCTTCTTGCTCACAATGATCTGACATACTTCATGTAGATGTCACTCGTTGGTGTGAATGTGCATGGTCTGATTAAGGAGCACACTTCATTGCCTTATATCATTTGTGACGAGCCTTATGACTTTTTTAATGCATGACAGCACATGTATCCAGATGCGTATTATTTCACAACATCACAAAAAATAAAATTGGTGCAAGTGAATAACAAGCAAAATGGTTTTATGACTTGATGCATTCAAGCATTTAAGACTGGAAAATGACACTGTGTTTGAAAAACACAACAATTAGGTGCAAATAAAAGGAAGCCTGTCTGGCAATATTGACAACATATAAATCAAATCAAATCCACAGATTTCTGTTTTTATCTAATTGTGTGTGTTTAATAAATGCAGTATGCTCCCACTTCGTAAGTAAAGGATAATTATTGTATATGTTAAAGTTATTTTTTCATAATCATGGCAAAACATTCATTTGCCCTACAGCCTGCACTGCTAGGTGAAGCATAAAAAAAGCATTTGAATTACAATGGAATCCAATAGAGTTCTAGAAGGAAGGGAATCAAAAGCCTTAAAATTTACCAAATACATCCACTTCAAAGCAGCAACTTCCGAAAACCTAACTTCCCAATTTTAGAGGTATATTCATGTTTAAAAAATCCAGAAGTAATTAATTTTCTGTCACAGAATCCTAGCACTTTCTTCCCCTGGGTGTTTCCTTCTCTGTAAAAAATAGGTGATGTGAGGGAAGCTATGGAGCAGTGTTTCCCAAACTCGGTCCTGGGGACCCCCCGTGGCTGCAGGTTTTTGTTCCAACCGGATTCCTAATCAGTGACAACACCTGATAGCACTGATCTCATTTTATTAGCTGCTATTTTTTTTTCTTTTATTCGACATTCAGAAAAGCACAGCAGCATGATTTTTACATCTATAAGACATTTAGAAATATTTCTGCTTTTGCTATAGATTTAAATGCTTAACTCTCTTTTATTGATTTCATTATACTTTGCCCTTTCTCTGTGCAGTTTTTCCCCCTTCGTTGTATCTTAATAATGACAACCAGCAGAGCAGACACCCAGGCAAACAACACACTGAATAATCAAAGGCTACACTAACTTAAGAGTCAAACCCACTAATTAGTAAATAATGGATTAATTAAACAATTAGAACACCATGAAAAGTAGAATGAAAATCAAGATGAAAATACTGTTAAAAAGAAAAAAAATACATTATTCCTATATAACTGCTTGGTACATTTAAAAATTTTTTTTTAGCAAACTTAGTTTTCTACTTTCTATATTGTTCCCTAAACATAGAACTTGGGAAATAACACATCACTTAATTAGCCCAGGAGTCCAATTAAAAACAGAAGCTGGCTGGAACAAAAACCTGCAGCCACAGGGGGTCCCCAGGACCGAGTTTGGGAAACACTGCTATTGAGCATATTGGAAGACACACAAATCAAGCAGAAAAACACAACCAACCTATTGAAATTACAGGATGGATGTCTTTTCTGAGTGTGGTCTTCAAACTTAGCTGTTGCCTCCAGTGGCCATTAAAGTCCCAGAAGAACCAAAAATGAATTTAAGATGTTGAGACAATGACCAGAAAGAAGAGAAATGAGGCTTAGTTTATTTAACCTTATTACACAGTTATCACTGTTACAATGCAGAAAAAGTTATAAATTCAGATTTTGTTTGTGGTAATAATACAGTGTTTTTAGAGATTTAGAATATTAGGTATTCTCTCTTTATAATTATTTTTGAAATATTTGGTATTCATCATGTTTTCATTCATGGTTGCTGGGTGTGTGCTTTCTGAAAGTTGTGCTGCAGGACAGCATTGGCACAGCGCTTTATAAATTGGCACAGCATACTTAACAGCATCCGAGATTGTGGATACATCCAAGAGAGTTTATATTCAATATTTTTTGTGGGTTATGGATAAAGAATTATAGTGATCCTTACTTTAACTCCAGGTTTGGTTTAGCATTTTAGTTTTGGTAACAGATGTACAGTTTTTGTTTTTTGGTTTTGACCACCTCAATGTTTTAAGTGTTAAGACGTACAGTATGTCGTGGTCCATTGTTTCATTTTGGTTGTCCAGTTTTCTATCATTCTATCATTAGCAGTACAATTACTGACTAATGCCACTATGAAACTTCAGTGACAGAAAGAACCTTAAACAGTCCCCAGGTGCTGCTATGAGGCTAAAGGCAAAAAGGTTAAAGACATTGATTTTCATCATAATTGTCACCCCAGATGCTGTCACCATAAGAGTATCAATTGTAATGAAACTCAAAGCAGTCTTTTTAATACATACAGTTATACTTGAAGATCCACCGTTCTTATTTCACAGATAAATAAATGAATCACAGCAGCAGAGAGTGAGATGTACAATGAAGTCATAATATTACACTCAGCATGTCCATATATAGGCAGTTTTAAAATTATTATGAAATAATTTCCTGTGGTGGGCTGGCACCCTGCCCGGGGTTTGTTTCCTGCCCTGCGCCCTGTGTTGGCTGGGATGGGTTCCAGCAGACCCCTGTGACCCTGTAGTTAGGATATAGCAGGTTGGATAATGGATGGATGAATGGATGAAATAATTTCCACTTCATTCCTATAATTACTCTATATTTTTAAATAACTCAAAATTTTCGTCCATTTTGCCAAAACATAAAACTGACTAATGGGTTAATTTTGTCATTATTAAGCCATAAACTGAAACCAAAACCTATTTTTGGTCATAAGTGTGAAACTTCTTTGGAAACTCGAAACTTCTTTGAAACAAACAATTCAAAACATGCTGTACCCTAGGAATGATTCATTGCTTTTTCATTTCACACTTACTTACTTGGCTGACGCCTTTAGGCAACTTACAACATTTATGATACAATTGGTTACATTTCTTTTGTCAGGCAGGTCACACAGTGTCAGTAGTAGGATTTGAACCCACAACATCAGAGTTTGAAGTCCATAGGCTTAACCACTACACCACACTACCTGCTATTGATTATATATTTATTATATGTTTTCATTATATGAGCAGTCAGCTAATCATTAACAGGGGACTGCAAGCAGATGTGGCATCAGTCCTTTGGCAGAAACCAGGCCAACTCCTGGCACATTCTCTGCCCCTTTGTCTTTAGCAGTCTGTTTTTTGTACCTCCAATGCATTATAGTATCTTTTCAGGGTGACGGGTAAGGAGTCAAATTTGCCAATCAGATGTCTATTGAGGAGTTCCATTGTCCAAGTCAGGTCAATAGTGTTCTTCCTTTGTTTCATTCCATTTGACTTTCTCTTTTCTTGCACTGTGACTATAGTTACAATACCAGTTAAAGTTATGGTCATGCTTAGTCTGATCTTCATATGCTAGCATGCAATGTGGTAATGTGGCCTAAAAAATAAGGCAAGGGATTTAAACCACATGTCAAATGAGTTCCTTACCTGTCTTTCACACTGTATCCATAGATAGATTAGATAGATAGATAGATAGATAGATAGATAGATAGATAGATAGATAGATAGATAGATAGATAGATAGATAGATAGATAGATAGATAGATAGATAGATAGATAGATAGATAGATAGATAGATAGATAGATAGATAGATAGATAGATAGATAGATGTCCTATCCCACTGCAACCTGACCAGTCTCATCACACTATCCCAACTACAATAACCAGTTCAGCTGTAATGGCCAGTGACGAGTCTACCTTTAACCATTAGTATGGGCTGTCTTTAATTGAAGGCCAAGTGAGGAAACAACTCTCCAGTGTGAAATTTGCCTTTTAACAGAAACTCTTTAAATAAATACATAAACAGATACATACATAAATATATATTATATATATATATACACACACACTATCATCTGACCACACACCAGAATGATTAAAAAGGAAGAAAAACTTAAAGAAAAAAAAGAAAACTTCTGACTTGGCAGTCACAGTAACAGTGAGGCATTATACAGTACTAGGGAGCTTCGCTCGCCAGTCCCCATGTTTGGTTTTCCGGATACACACTTTTAAGATTGTTTTTTCTTTGAATTGTTGCTATTTCATTAGTTTCACTTTTATTTCAGAACTTCTGTAAAAACAATATTTGTAATCTTGCGAGTCCCAATATGCTGAATCTTTTTAATGAGGTCAAGATAGGTTTCTCTGTTTGGAATTTCAGCACATACAAAACGATCTACATCATCAGCAGTTAATAATTTTTTTTTACATAGTAAAAAAGTAAGTAGAGTTCTGCATTGGACTCCTGTCTGTAAAGTTGTGCTATTTTCCTCTCACAGTTCCAAACGTACATGGGGTTACCAAGGTGATACCCCAGCTTTTGTCTAGGTTTTTGTACAAGGGCTAGACAAAACATTTTTGACTCCTGGGGTAAATGTAGCTTTTTAAATAAGCAGACAGATAAATATATATACATGAACAAAGTAACCAATAAATGCATGTGCGGTAAAGTCCGTTTTTTAAATTCTCAAGATTCTTTATTTGTCACAAGCATAGTTATACAGGACAACATGCAGTGAAATGCATCCTGATCTGCTTATCAAAAACTGTGCAAAGTTAGAAGAATATCAGTTAGATTAACAAAAAGTCATAGATTGAAAGATAACAGTATAGTAGAACATAATAAATAAGTAAAATTATGTGAACAAAGTAGAATTAAGTGTTAAGGTGCAATAGTGTAGTAATTATTGTGCAAAACCAAAGTTAGACTGGTGCATAGTTAAATGAGGCAGTTTGTTTGTTTGCGCTACTGCGACCTTTAGTTTCTTTTTTTATATTTTCTAATTTTCCTACTTTCATATGCTTTAACGTTCTCCACATGTGTATAGCGCCGTTTTTTGTTTTTGTTTTTTTAGAGCCTTTCTAATTTAACTGGTTTCATAGTCTCTAACCTGCTCTGCATGTGTTTAGCGTCAACGTTTGTAAACGTCTTTATGAAGTTCTAGTTTGTCATTTTACTCATTGTCTTTTAATTCTGAGCCGTACAGTACAATACATCGAACAGAATAAATCCTCAATACAATATAAAGATAAAAATTCTAGAAGTACGGAGTAGAATTTCACATTAGATGATATCGCATAATATGATATGGATTTGTTTTAAGTTCTGGAGACCTCATTCATCAAGCTGCCTCCCCCATTTTGCCATTCAACATCTGAAATAGCGCTAATCCGATGAAAGGACCCCTCATTCCCACGTCCCCGTTCATCAGGGATGACTTTACCTTAGGCAGGCAATCTACAATTTAAAGAGATTGTTATTTTCTTGTGAATTGTTACATATGCATTATTTTCACTTTTACTTTAAAACCTTTTGTAAAAACAATACTTGTTTCCTTATTTCCTGCCCCACGCGTGTTTACATCTCTTTCTTCCCAGACGTATAATACTGCTCGTGTTGTGAAGGGTGTTATGGCTGAACGTATGCTAAGGATATGCCTTTGGATCATTTGCTGTCTTTTTGCTGCTTGCTAGCTGCCTCTTCTGCCTGTCACATGTCGTTGTTTTAAGAGCTCCGAGCACATGATGCTTGCCTGCCAAAAGCAATCCAATAACTGCTAGCTTAGAGGTCTGTTGACTTGTTTTAAATGATGGCTCACTGCCTGGTCTCGCGTGACGTTGTAAAAGCAATACCTGTCTTTTATTTCTGGCCCCGGGCGTGTTTGAATTCTTTCTTGCAGGACGTATAACGCTGCTCGCGTTCGTTTGGGGTAGCTGCCGTCACGCTACCCTTCGATCTTTTTAAAGCCTGTACAGCCGCTGTCCTTTTTGCTACGGCCCTGGGACAATCTTTTGGCACCAAGTCTCATGTTTACGGTCCCTGCGAGACGCACTGTGGCAAGTCTCCTTGGTCTCGCGGGTCTTTTAAATGTCTTTCGAGATTATCACGTATCGTAGCCTTGCATTTGCTTTCCATTCCAGGATTTTCTTTTATATAGAGAGAGATAATCCTGAGTAAGACATTTATTGTGTCAGTCTTCCAGCTTTAAAAGTTATAAGGATACAATTACACGCACTTTATAAAGTAAATTGGAATGGTGTTTACTGTGGAATGGATCTATGTAAAATAAAAAGTGTTTATTGTAACTGTGTGTTTGGCTTCCCTGCTTTTCCCTCAAAGTAACAATTATCTAGATTCCTTTCCTTTGCCACCCAACTCAGATATCATCCCGGAAAGAGGCAGTCATTTGTTTCCCATCCTATTGTTAACATCTGGGTCAAACCCATAATAAAAAGTGGGAGTAAAATGACCTGAGCCAGTAGGGCACATGGTGCCTTGGTGCCCCCCGAGCATATTGCTTCAATGATCCCTTTACAATTAAAATGCCAGAAATTCACTTGGTAAGCTGGCTACCCTTGCCCAGTGTTCTTTAGGGTCTTCTTGCTGCCACTTAAAAGAGGAAACTCTTAAACACATCTGTTGGGATAGTGTAGACATATTTCAGAATAGCTGAAGTACTCGGCATTACCCATATATATATACTTCATAAATGGGTAAATATTCTCTTTTTGAAATTTAACATGACTAAAAGCCACCCACAATAAAACAAAAAGATGTGCTCCTTGCCAAAAGCTGTAATCCAGCAGGACAATTAAATTGTTCTCCAGATTTGTTCAGAAGAAAATGCTGTGCCTGTGGTCTCAAATGAGATTGCTATTTGACCTCTACAAAACCTTGTACACATTGAAGGCATCTTCCCATCAGCCCCAGCACAATCTTGCTGCCTGAGGGTGGCTGTAATCCCAGTCTCGTGATGGGTTGCCCTCCACCCATTATAACTCCTCTACCAGATACGACAGAGAGTCAGTATTTTAAGTTGGCCCAATGGCAACACACTTACATAATTTCATTAAAGTTAGTTTAGCAGGTTATGCGTGATTGGCGTATAACAAACAAACAAACAATCGCATCCAAAACAGCTTACGATTTTATTTACACAGATATCCCTAACTCCTGCCAGCACATCTAGATATTTACTCTTGCCTTGGTGGTAAGAGTTTTCTGCTCTCCTAAATGCCAGTTCAGCTGCCTACTGTGCTCCACAGAATGCCACAATAGGGTTCCAGCTTTATACTATCAACTCTTTTAATGTATTTATTTTTCACCTTATTTGGTATAAAAAGTCATAAAACAAAAATTCTGAAAGCATATGGTATCACATTTTAATTTATATTTTCTATGCTCTTTCTTAATCTTAACTTTGCTCATACAGTGTACTGTGATAAAGGATTACTAATTTAACACCAGACTACATATTCTATTCTTGCTGTATCACTGTTTGGAATATATAGCATCATTTGGACAATCTGGGTCACTGAATTCTGATAAAATCTTATCTTAACAGAAGGCCGATAAACAGGAAATGTGATTGATGTGTTTTATAGCATTATGTATATTTAATATCAAATAATAACATCTGTCAAATAAGAAGCTTACATTACAAGTCATGATGGGTCTACAGTCTGATCTGCCTATATATACTATCGAGCCCTGAAGTTTGATCCTAATATATTTCAAGAGCTTTTTTTAGCTTAAAATACAGTGGATTATCATTTATAAATGATAAGCAATCAGACTCCTCACAGTACACTCTGTACTAGGCATTGAACTCTAAAAATAATGGCATTACTCTGACCAGCACTTCCCAGTATGTTAACAGTTATTAAAACAAACATAAACAGCACATGAATTATTGTAAATAATTAGATTGTGAAAATCAGCCTATATCAACATGTTTAGAAAAAAAAATTTAAATTAAAAATGTTTATAACTGATGAATGCAGAGATCAAAAATTAAACTGCAGGCAAATAGAAATACAAGCATATAAAACAGATAAAAGCTGGGCTAGGGTCTTGTTTCAAATGATCCTGATTGGATTAAGCATATTTGAAAGTGCATAGAAGGCGGGGCTTTCTGAGAAGTTTACAAAAGGATTTTTGCAACAAGAGTCTTGTTTTGTCATTTTGTGAAGCCATTTGGGATAATCGGTTTTCCTGTGCCACGTAAGTCAAATATTGCCAATGAACATTTTGAGAGTTAAGTAAATTTAAGCAGATTTGAAGAATATTTATGTATTAATCTGACCAATTTAAAATTAACTCTCTTTTAAATTGGTTAATAATTAGTTTATTGCTATGAAAAACTAAAGCTAACTTCCGAGTGCACCTAAGTTGAATATAGATGCTTTGTTTGTTCGATTTCTCTACATACAGTACATTGTCATGAGTAAACAGTACATCTCTTACCTGCAAGTCTCCTGCAGACTTATGACAGTAATGAAATATCAAAAACAGATAAAAAGAGAAAATGGACACATCATTCTTTAAATGCAATGTACAGTATCATGCTGACAAGAAACAATTCCACATGAAGTGGCTGTTGAGTAAGTAGCCTTATAATCTGTGGAGAAGGTCCTGTCTGCCTTCTAAGGGCCACTGAATCCAGCCATTCCGTTGTGCCCCAGAATAACCTGTGCTTCATGGGTGACAGAGCCTTCAGCTCCATTGCACCCAGACTTTTTTATGACTCCTCCACATTAATGACATTAGCTGCTATGGAAAATAAAAAGTTATTATATTCATTCTCACGGAGGCGACACCACCTGGATTCACTTTCCACACAGAGCTGCGCAGCTCAAGACAAGGAGGTGGACTTGCAGTAATTGTCAGAGTAGATTTAAACATCAAACGAATCCCAATTGACTGTCTATTGTCTTTTGAGTGACTGGCTCTTAAACTAATAATGGAATCAGGTCCCGTCTCACTCATTGTTCTTTATCGTCCTCCAAAATACAATGCATCCTTCTTATCTGATCTGATTGAACTTTTAACCCACCTAAGCTCTCACTCTCAGAGAATTATCCTTCTCGGTGATTTCAACATCCATATTGACATTGCTACATCTAAACTGAGGAATGAATTCCTATCCTTATTGGACTGTTTTGGCTTGACACAACATGTTGATTTTCCCACCCACTCTGGTGGTCATATACTGGATCTGATCTGTACTTCTGGACTATCTGTTGCCAACATTTACAGCACTGATTTGGGACTCTCTGACCATAAAGCAGTATTTTTCATTGTCTCATTGCCTCTCCCTCCTCTTACCTGTAAACGGCAAATTTCTTACAGAAACATTAAAAATATCTGTCCCTCTATCTTTTCTGGATCCATTTCTGATCTTTTACTGTCTACACCTATTCCATCAACACTAGACAGTCTTGTTGACCACTATAACACAGCCCTTCATTCAGCACTCGATAAAACAGCTCCTTTAAAACATAAGGAGGTTTCCTTTAAGCGTTTAGCTCCTTGGTATAATTCAGAATTGTGATCTATGAAAGCAGCTGGTCAACGCCTTGAGAGAATGTCACGTAAGACTCGCCTTACTGTGCACATCCAGGCTTTCTCTGACCACCAAAGAGCTTACAGAGAAGCACTAACTGCTGCCAGGAACACCCATTATGGCACAATAATAGAAAGTGGCCACGATAACCCAAGGGTTTTGTTTTCTGTAGTTAATAAACTACTCAAACATGCATCTGGCCCAACTACCACTTCTACTGAAGTCTGTGAGGAATTTTTCCACTTTTTCCGTAACAAAATTAAAGATCTAAATAATTCAAGTAACATAAATACATCTGTTTATATCTCTTTCTGTTTTCACACTCCATCCAGCTCCTTCTCTAAGTTCTCACCAGTCACATCTGCATTTGTTAATAACCTGCTTTGTGTACTGGACCCCATCCCCAGCACACTACTTAAATCCTGCCTTCATGCCATAATCCCGACTGTTACAACAATAATAAACTCATCCCTTGACACTGGCTCTGTGCCAATCACTTTTAAAATCACTTCTGTAACCCCAATGTTAAAAAAGTCTGGTCTTGATGCTGACAATCTTAACAATTTTCGTCCTATTTCCCACTTACCTTTTATGTCAAAAGTTCTTGAGCGTGTTGTAGCCTCCCAACTCACCAATTACCTAACCTTTAATAATTTGATGGAACCCTTTCAGTCAGGTTTCAGGGCGCAGCACAGCTGTGAAACTGCTTTGCTACGGGTAACCAATGATTTGCTTATGGCAGCAGACTCTGGACAAACCAGCATATTAATTCTGTTAGACCTCAGTGCAGCATTTGACACTGTCAGACATGACATTCTACTGTCCAGAATGGAGAACATGCTGGGTATCTCTGGCACTGCCCTCCTGTGGTTCAAGTCCTATCTGACTGATAGACACGAGTTTGTTAGTCTTGGCAACAGCAGATCCAGCTCAGCGCCAGTCACACAGTTCTCAGCCCTCTTCTCTTCTGTATTTATATGCTTCCCCTTAACCATATTATTCGTAGCTTTGGACCGGGTTATCATTTTTATGCAGACGATACTCAACTTTATTTCAATGTTAAAAGTGGAACTTCATCAGAGCTTTTTCAGCTCACAACCTGCCTCAGTGAAATTAATACCTGGATGGAGCAGAACTCTTTAAAATTAAATTGCAACAAAACTGACCTTCTGTAAATTGGGACTAAAGTGCAACTTAATAAAATGAGCTCCTTCCCAGTCCATCTTGGCAGTGATCTCATCAGACCTGCCTCTACTGCAAAGAATCTTGGTGTTATTTTTGATTCCTCCCTTTCTTATTCCACCCATATAAACCACATTAAGAAACTTTCTTACTTTCACCTCCGTAACATATCCTGTGTTCGCTCCTTCCTTTCCTTTTCTAATACTGAGAAACTTGTCCAGCTTTTATCACATCTCGCATCGATTATTGTAACTCGCTGGCAGGTGCCCCTTCTAATCTTATATCACAGCTCCAGCTTATTCAAAACTCGGCTGCAAGAGTCCTTACTTGAACCAGCACCAGTGAGCACCTGCTTCACCTTCTGTGGCTCCCTGTGTCTTACAGAATCGAATATAAAATCCTACTAATAACCTACAAAGCCTTAAATAACCTCGTGCCAAACTACATCAGTGACCTTCTCCATCACTATGTGCCTGTCCGCCCACTAAGGTCCTCTGATTCTGGTAATCTTGTTGTACCCCACACTAATCTACGCTCTATGAGTGACAGGGCCTTCAACTGTATAGCGCCCAGACTCTGGAATGACCTACCGAAACTAATCAGGTCAGCTGACTCCATAAATTCTTTTAAAAAACAACTCAAAACTCATCTGTTCAGGAAGGCTTTTAGCTCTACTTGACTTTGTTACCCTTCTCTCAGTTTACTTCTCTGTCAAGATGCTCATGTAACCTGTATGTGTGTGCTAGACCATCAATTATGTTGTCTGTTAGGCTTTTTCTCTGAATTTACTGTCTTAATCTCCTTTATTTATTTATCTGGTTTGTACAATGCTATATACTGTATACCCTGCCGTTCTTTCTTAAACTCTGTGAAGTGCCTTGAGCATGGGAAAGGTGCTATATAAATAAAATGTATTATTATTATTATTAAATAGATATGAAAACTTATAAGTATTAAACTTAGTGTAAGCAGTAGCACAAATCAGGTATGCCAAGCAAATAGTTAAATAAAGGTACATGCCATATTTCTTTTTTAATTAAAGCTTAGCTGAAACCACCAATACAGTGGTACCTTGAGATACGAGTTTAATTCATTCCGTGACCAAGCACGTAAGTCAAATCAGTTTTCCCCATTGAAAATAATTGAAATGTGATTAATTTGTGCCAGCCCCCAAAAAACCACCCCAATTTTTTGTTAAATGTTTTCAACATAAGAAAAATGTATTTATAATGAACAAATATTGTATACAAACAAAATAAAACCTAATACATAAAAGAGAATCTAAAGAAATAAACAGATGTCGGCGGAGCCGATTAGCGTATTGTATTTTTTTTTTTTTCACTTCACTTTTGCTTAATTTTCTTCTTCACTAGTTTTTTTCTCTTTTTTGTCACGCTTTCGTCACTTTCATTCGCAGGGCGTTTCAATAGAAACCTGTCCAAGGAGCTTTGTTTCTTCCTCCCCTTTAAAACGTTTCTAAAATGAGTTAGGCAAGTGTCATTAAATAGCGCCACTGCACGACCAGTTGCAACTTTTTCAGGGTGTTTCTTTTCAATAAAGTCCGAAACTTTTTCCCACTTTGCCAACACTTCCTTTATCTCACTTGAAGAGATAACCTCCTCTGCCTCTGGCTCCTCTGTGGTACCAAACTCCTGCAGAACCTCCGTATGTTGCTGCATCTGTAGTTCCGTCAACTCCTCAGTCGTCAGTTCCTTGGAATCGACATAGTGACGGCTCGTATCTCAAAAAACTTTTATGTTGGGGCACTCGTATCACAGGGTACCACTGTATTTTATCAGCTTGAAGGACAGAGAAGAAGGAGAATGATAGATAGGGGCAGCCCGAGATTGGGAGCAAGGGGGGGTAACCTGCAAGTTAGAAGTTGACCAGAAAATAAGCGAAGCAAGAGGTTGAGGTGAATCTCAAATCATGGAGAATATTGGTGTTTTCCATAAAAAACTTGAAAAGACAGAAGGGAGTCAAAATAAGCAGTGAATGAGCTGTTTTGAACACGGTCAAGAAGATAAGAAAAGATTACATAAACTGTACCTTTTGGCTTGTTCAGGGCTCAACTCAGTTTGGCCTAATTGTATGGAGTCTGCGTTATTGTTTATTGCAATAAAGCTAATTATTCTGTTTGTCTATCCTCTGATTCCTAGAGCCTTCTTTCAAGATGAGAATCTTTGGCGTATTTTACACTTCCACACTGTCTCTGTTAAAAAAGACAACTCAAAACTCATCTATTCAGGAAGTGCTTTCACTTGCCCTTACCACTCTGATTTAATGATAGTGAACTCCAGAGGTCAGAGTCTGAATCCTGGTCTGGTCTGTGTAGACTATGCAAGTTTGCCCAGAGTCTCTGTTAGTTTTTTTTCTCCTGTACCTCAAATACATGAAGATTAGATCAGTGGCGTAGCTAGGGGGGGGTCAAGGGGGGACATCTGTCCCCAGGCGCAGCATCCAGGGGGTGCCAAATTTCGCTTCCCCATTGCATTTTGACAAACAGGAGGGGGCGCAAAATCTTCAGTTGTCCCCGGGCGCTGAAAACCCTAGCTACGCCTCTGGATTAGATTGACTGTTGACTCTAAACTGGCCCAATATTAACAAGCGGCCATGTGCTGAGTCCCTTCAGTGGACTGGCAGACAGACATTGTGTCTCTGCCCTGAGCCCAATGCTATGGTGCACGGCCTTATAATATAAAATAAAGACATATCTGTAGGTATATTATATTGTACAGCTAATATCTGCGATAGTGTTTCAGTACAATTATATATAGAGAGTAAAAAGGTGTGTTGGGCTAATAGAACATACAGAGGTATAATTATTCATATTAAAACTTTACACTTCATCAATATACTGTATGATACAGTAACCGGCTTTCAGTAGTTTCTTTACAAATGTTTTCTTAAAATTGATTTAATTCAGCAAGAATTTTATAACAGGCCTAATTCTCATTTATAGTATGTCACAGGAAGGATACAAGTACATACAGTTGGTAGCAAGAAGAAGCAGAAATGGATGCATAATTAAAAATTTAGTCTATTAAAGGTCATATACTGAGGCAGGCGGTAGACCAAGGAAGGTGAATAGGAGACATCTCAGTGGTGTGCAGGTCATCACACAGTTGGACGTGCAAATTGTGAGATAGAAAGGGAAGAATAATTGGAGTGATGATGAAGGAATAAATAGTTATAAGAAATGTACCATCTCACATGCACTGATCCTACCATTCAAGTTTACCATGGAATAGTCCATTGCATTTTTTAACCATCCTACCTATCTTAATACACCTTTGAAACCCATAATATAAAATCAATTTACAAAAATAATTTTTCATTTTGTGTAAAACAAGATGAAACAGGCTGGTATCTCCATTGCTTTCTAGGAGTCCCTGCTTTAGCCTGATTCTGCTGGGAAAGTCTCCAGTTGACCATATATATAAAAAAGCAAACTCAATGGGATCAGTACATGGATTAATGGATGGCTGTTAAGAAGGCACACTATGCCAGAGTGGATCTCTGCCTCTCTGTCTTTGCCCTATGCCATGCTGGTAGTGGCACAGAAGTGCCCTTCTAGCCAATCACACTTTCAGAGTGCATAGCAATCAGTTCCTTCTGGAATATATATGTGTTTTAAACATGCTTGTTGTGTTAAATTGCTCTTTATATTTATATTGCTGAAATTGTTTATCGAATATTAGACTCTTGTTTAATACACACACCACAGAGATAAACAAAGCCTGATCTATGATAGGGTTTGCTTATTTCCATTAATTTTCTGAAATCAACGACTTGCACAAACCCTGACTATTAAATTACACCTTATACTTTCCTTGTTTAAACATAAACCAAAAGAACTTGCCCAAAGGATGTGCCACTTATATTTTAAATATAAATATCATCCACTACATGAATATCTCTGTCTAAAAGGACACCACTTGTAGATGAATAAGCTTGTTTCCCATTCCTGTGTTTTTGCTTCCTGCTGTTATTATTATATTGTAAAATGCCACATACCCCTGTAGGGCTGCCATTTAGTTGCCTTACCTGCCATGTAACATTTAGGTTCAGTATCCATCCACACTGTTAAATATATATAAGATACTGTTTAACTATGTTTGGCTATTGAGTTTAACTTGTTTTATAAACATTATATATCTTAATTCTTAGTAGTGAACTTGTAGTAGCACTACTGGAGGCTTTCCAAAAAGTAAACTTAATAAACTTCAAGAGACACTTGACTCAGTATGTGTCTTAATGGAAGTAAACCAGTTCAAAGCCATTGTCTTCCGAGCAGTCCAGCTGCAGGGGTGCAGGGCCACAACCTCTGTGAGTGGTCTGCCAGACACAAGAACCCCAGTTGTATTAGGCAATCAGTCACTTATAAAGTTTTTATTACGGTTTACTTTGAGACTTGTGCAAAACTACAGATGATCCTGCTTTATCTCAGTTCTGCCAGTGTCAAAGTGAATTTTCTCTTTAAGTGAATCTGCTCTTGTATGTGAAAGGGCAGCCCGATATGTCAAAATATATATTGTCACACACGTAACCATGGGGGACAGATTAAGGGCTCAGATAAAAAGCCGAAGGGTGCTGTCAATTGATGCCTTTTCTTTTCCTGTCTCTGCAGACCAGAAGATCGCTGACGTCACTTCCAGTGTCCTCCTGCCTGGATCCAACTCTTCCTGCCAGGAGCCAATAACACTAGAAGTTCTGCCATCTTGAGCAGTCTGTTTTTGGAGACTCACGTTGATAACACTACATTTTGTTTTCTTTTTGACATGTCAATACCTGTGTTTTATTTATAATATATGGGGTTGGACATCTGATGCCCCAAAGATTTATCTTCCCTTGTCTCTTTTTGTTAAAATATATACACATACAGAGCCCACCATAATGTTTGGGACAAAGATACAATTTTCCTTGTTTTACACCTGTGCTTCACAGTTTAAAATTACAAATCAAACAAATCAGACATCATGATTAAAGTACACATTGTAGACTATGTATTAGCATACATTTCGGTCATAGCATGTAGAAATGACAACGCTTTTTATACATGGTCCCCCTGTTTCAGGGCAACATAATGTTTGGGACACAGACATTGTAGGGAAATTAAAGCAGACATCACCAGGCATTGAGTATCTTCTCTGGCGTTGCTCTGTCAAGCCTCTAATGAAGCCACCTACAGCTCCTGCTTGTTTTGGGAGTTTTTTTCTTCAGCATATTGAAGTCCTGTTCAATTGGATTTAAAATCGGGTAACTGGCTTGGCCAATCAAGAATTTTCCTGTGTTGCCTTAGCAGTATGTTTGGGATCATTATCTTGTTGTACGATGAGTTACTGATCAATGAGTTTGCATACATTTTCCGGAACATGAGCAAATAAGACCTTTCTATACAAATCAGAATTCATTGTGCCATTGGCGTCAGCAGTTACATCATCAATAACAAGAAGTGTGCCAGGACCTGTGACAGCCATACATCCCCAAGCCATAACATCCCCACTAACATGTTCAACAGATGAGGTAGTCTGATTTGGATCCTTGGTTCCTTTTTGTCTCCACACTTTGCTCCTGCCATCACTCTTATCAGGTTCATCTTTGTCTCATCTGTCCACAAGACTTTTTTTCTAGAATTCTGTAGGTTCTTTTAAGTCCTTTTTCGCTAACTGAAACCTGACCATCCTGTTTAGTGGTGTGCATCTTGCAGTGTGGCCTCTGTACTTCTGTTCATTAAATCTGCTGCAGATAGTCGTCTCTGACACATCCACCTCTGCCTCCTGTAGACTGTTTCTGATCTGTCAGACAGGAGTTTGGGGCTTTTTCTTTACTGTAGTGAGGATTCTTCTGTCATAGGCAGTGGAGGTCTTCCTTGGCCTACGAGTCCCTTTGAGATTACTGTGAAGCGTACAAAGTAAATCAAGGAAAAATGCGTCATTGTTCTAATTATGGAGGGTAGTGTACATCTCTCTATTATATAAAAAAATTCTGCAACAAGACTTTTTTGAAGAGTTTTTTTTCAAGTCCCATGAGACGAGACTTTTGACAGGAGATTTTTTCATGTCATGCCCTCCTCTCAACCATATTCAAACACACACACGATCCACTCACATCTCATTCATGCGAATGCTTTTGGCAGACACATTTCCTGCACTCTCAGCTCTTATAACTTTTGATGTTTCCCTCACTTTAAGTTCCCAATTAAAGAAGACGTATTATGTCCAAATCTTATTGATGAATTTTATAAAGGGATATCAACAGTAGAAATGAGTACATGGCCAATCCTAGCACCAAGAAACGATGAAGTCAAACAAATTAATGTGAAAATTGTCGATCGGTTACACAGCAAATTGGTTAAATGTGTATCAATAGACTATGCTCAAACAGTTGGTGGCGATCATGCGGAAGGAGAAAACATCAACTTATAATATCCCGTAGAATATCTACAACCGTTAACACCGTCCGGTCTTCCACCGCCCGAAATTACTGTTGAAAGAAGGATGTATCCAAGAGAGGTAATGTACTACATCTTCCCCAGATAGCATTAGACAACAAAGGAGATCTTGATATGCCATTCATATTAAAACATTAACCGTTTCCTGTTAGAATAGATTTTGCAAAGACAAATAACAAATCACAGAGACAAACATTCAAAAAAGTCAGTTTATTTATGGGCAGTTATACATTGAGTTGTCATGATGTAAGTCCAAACAAAGAATCAAAATTCAATGCGATATTGATGAAAATTTAATTTAAAAAAGTGTTTTTGCTGAAGTTTTACAGTAAAAGTGTAAGTTTAAAAAATATTTGAGTGTTAATTTCAAAGCAAAACAAAATGAAATCGTATAATGCAATGAAAAAACTAGCACAACATGAAACATAATTTACTTTCAAATTATTACGTTTTACTAATTTTTAATATGGTTAATTACCGCATCCCTGATACACGAGCGGCAGAACTGCAAAGTGGCTTGCGCATAGCTCCGGCCCAGGAGTTGGCGAGCAAAGCTAGAAGATAATAGGGAGGTGTGAGAGAACTAACCCAACAGTTACATCACAAGGAATGTTATAAAAGAAGGCCCAAATCGAAGAATGGCAGTTCGATGCACCTAACTCCACCTAAGAAGCTGATCCAGGGACACCAGTGAGGACCATGTCCACCTAAGAAGCAAAAGACTGTGCTATAGATTTCTTCACTCTGGTAAAGGCGAGTTGAAGCAATTATGGTTTTAAACATTAAGTTTGATTCTTGGTTTGCCAAGTACTTCTTGGCAGTTACAAATAGTATAGTCAGTAGGATAAACCTGGCAATGACAAGACAACCATGTGAGGGCACCTATAAAAATTAAACAATGCAAGACCCAGAATTCCAGGGCTCAGCTGGACTGACAGCACAGTGTGGCAACAGTTATAATTAGAAATTGGATTTAGAAGATATAACATGGTAATAAAGCAAACTAAGGTCAAAACTAAGTGGGAGTCTAAACAGAAAATCCCAGGATGTGTAACAGGAGTGGAGGAAGAATCAGTCCCTACTTTGGTTGTTATATGTCACAAAGGCCAAGAGACAGTGTAAATTATATCCAGCACAAGCAAATAAGACAGGGGCATTAAGAAAAACTCCACAGTGACATTTATGATAGGTGGAAAGACATATTCCCCTGGATAGTGTTGGGATGACATCTCAGCTTTTGAAAACATTAATTTTTTTACTCTGTCCTACATGTTCTGGCTGTGGGGTGAGAGGAGTAGGTTAAAATGGAACTAATGACACATGCTGATGATTTTTAAACAGAAGACAGCATAGCAATCAGTGCAACTTACTGACTAAACAAGAAAACACTTGGGACACTAGAAACTCTTGTTTGGACCCCATAGGAAGAGTCGTCCTTCAATGATTTGTAGGCATCTTTTTACCACATTTCACAAAGCCTTTTCTTTTCCAAACACACATGCCCAAGACAGGACAGGGAACAGTGTAATCACAGATTGCTAATGAGATGGACTTCCTTGTAACATAACTCAGTTAGAAGTGGACACCTGCTAAGACCAAATATGTTGTGGTGGTGAAATGAGCAGTTGAGCAGGCCAAGTACTTTCTTTTGGGGGGGGAAGTTTTTTTTAATTAATGAGTGCAGTCCTATTTCATCTAAGTACTAAATAAAAAGCTGGTAACTTGAGTAGACAGATAATCAGGACCCCAGAAATCTGTAAGTAAGTATGCAGATTCCAATGACTACAATTGCTAGCCGTTGTCAATGTCATGTTGGTGTAGTCTCTGCTCTGCTGAAAAAGGCATCTTCATGTCCTCTTCAAAACTCACAGTTGAACACTCACTGAGAGATAAGACCAGGGAGACTTGTGCCATGTTTATAGGAGGGAAATGGCTGTTGACATTATTGTTAAATCATATGGCTATATTTATGACACAGACGTCCAGCGTAGATATGGCCAAAACAAAAACGTCAATGGCTGATCTTTATAAAGAAGCAAGATTAAGTAGAATGTACAAATGGAGTAAAAAACAAAAAAAAAAGGAATAATAAAGAGAGGGTATGGATGGAGCCAACAAAGAGACATCAAGTTCAAAACCCAAATAATAGTTGGAGAACATGGAAAGGACTGAAATTACAGGAATAAAGAGACTAAGATGGGTTCTACAACTAAGGACTTGAAACCAAACTGAAAGTCAGGAGCCTGTAAATTCCTATCCATCCATCCATTATCCAACCCGCTATATCCTAACTACAGGGTCACGGGGATGTGCTGGAGCAAATCCCAGCCAACACAGGGCACAAGGCAGGAAACAAACCCCGGGGAGGGCACCAGCACACACCCACACACACACTAGGGACAATTTAGAATCGGCAATGCACCTAACCTGCATGCCTTTGGACTGTGGGAGGAAATCGGAGTACCTGGAGGAAACCCACGTACACACGGGGAGAACATGCAAACTCCACGCAGAGAGGACCCGGGAAGCGAACCCAGGTCTCCTAACTGCGAGGCTGCAGTGCTACCACTGTGCCCCCGCGCCACCCCTGTATATTCCTAGTGTGAGCAAAATGTCTTTAGATAGGTTCCAGATAATTATTATGATCAAGCAGTTGGGGCCTGTAGGGGTGGCCACAGATAAATTATTTGAGGTTTGAATGTTGATATATTTCTTTCGGTAAAGAAGTCAGTGCTATAGCTAGCCTGGTATTTTGAGGAGACCTGAATGAACTTGACTTTATCATTTTAAATTAGGTGGTGTACCTAGAAAATCCTCCCACAAACTACAACAATGGCAAAAATGACTCACTATATATCCCGACTTTGGACTTCAAGATGGAGCATACACATCAGTGAATCTGAACAGGTAATGAGTCGGACCACGGGCTAACAGAAAAGCAGTGCATATTTAGATATTTAGGCAAAGACAATTTAAGGTGAGACAGCGACATGTTTGTGGTGTTTTTAGTACTTGGGTAGTGAGCAACCATCCCACCGTTTAAGACAATAAAGACGTGTACGGCCATTTCTCTGTGGGGCACCAGAGGTGTTTTTGTTCTTGATTGCTCATTTTATTTGTCACTTGCTTTTGTTTTTATGTCATACATTTGACATATATTGGGTTCTTTAGGCTATTTTATTCCACTTATATACACACACACATAATATTTGTAATTTGGTATTATTAAGTATCTCTTACAAACTATACCCAATATTCTCTGTAATGTGATCATTTAATGTAAAGTGCTTGCAATTGTGCACAGGAAATCCATCAAGTGAGAGGCTGAAACCCTGTATTGCTTTCTTCTCAGCTGAATGAAAAATAATTAAATCAGTTTATCTTTTCCAGAGAGTCTCTTCAGAATGAATCACAGTAAAGAAGCGACTAGTGGATTCTGGTAAAGTTCACATTCCAAAGATTAGATTTAAAAACATGTTTATCAGTCATATATTGATTTTTTTTTTCTATTTCCTGAAGGTTTCAATGTTGTCTGCAGTATTAAGGGGTATGCAGTAGTGAAAAATTCACAATTTAACCTAAAACACCAAAATATATTTTTCTAGCAAAAATAATCTTTGATCTACATTTGCAAATAAAGATGACAGAAGTATAGGAAATGAAAAATGTAAAACATTTAAATAGTAATTCTTCTGCTGATTTCTTTAATTATACCATCATGTGGAGTGGAAAAGCATGGGGTGAAAGGCAGGAAGAAACCCAGGACTGGAGGTTAGTAGATTACAGACCATATTAACACTAACACACATGCAAACTGGATCAATTTAGAGTACTGCCGGATCGTTACTGAAAGTTTGACTTTGGCACAGATACCAGCTTTCGCAAATCAGTACCGATACCAAAATGATACCAAAGAAAATAATGGAAAGCGTAATATTTTTCAGAAAATTAATCCCTGCTGTTTTAACAGCACTAACAGAATTTCAAAAGATATCTGGTCTTAGAATTAATCTGAATAAAAGTATACTCTTTCCAGTGAATTCACAAGCATATAATATTAGATTAGACACCCTACCTTTTACCATAGCAGATCAGTTTAAATACCTAGGGGTAAATATCTCAAGTAAACATAAAGCTCTTTATCAACAAAATTTTGGCGTCTGTATGGAAAAAATTAAGCAAGACTTGCATAGATGGTCAACCCTTCATCTCACTCTAGCCGGAAGAATTAACATTGTTAAGATGAATATCCTTCCTAAACTTCTCTTTTTATTTCAAAACATTTCAATATATATCAATAAATCGTTTTTTAAACAGTTAGATTCAATAATAACCTCATTCATTTGGAACTCAAAACACCCACGTATCCGAAGAGCGACCCTACAAAGACCTCAGGCAGAAGGTGGCATGGCTTTACCTAATTTTCAGTTTTATTACTGGGCAGCAAACATACAAGCCATAAAAACCTGGACACAAATAAATGAACATACACAGGCTTGGTCCGCAATAGAAGTAAAATCCTGTAGTACTTCTTTATATTCCCTGCTCTGCTCTCCAATAAATGAAAGTTATCTCAAATATACTAATAACCCAATTGTGCTTTACTCACTCAGAATATGGAACCAAATTAGGAAGCATTTTAAGATGGAAAATCTTTTATCTGTGACACCTCACCTCTGCAAGAGAACCACCTCTTTCAACCTTCGCAAGTATATCCAGTTTTTAATACCTGGAAAAGTTTTGGGATTAAAATGCTCAGAGATCTTTATATAGACAACATATTTACATCTTTTGAACAATTACGTTCAAAATTTAACCTCCCAGCTACACATTTCTTTTACTATCTTCAAATTAGAAATTTTGTTAAACAGAAATTGCCTGATTTCCCCCACCTTGCACCCTCCACAATGCTGGAAAAAATACTGCTCAATTCCGAGGAAACAAACACTATTTCCGCAATATATAAAATCTTATTAGAGTCCCTACCTTTCAAAGATCCAAGAGGACATTGGGAAGAAGATCTCTTAATCAATATATCAGAAAAGGAGTGGAAGGTAGCAAAGCAGAGAATTCACTCGAGTTCTATATGCGCAAAGCATAGAATTATTCAACTAAAAATTATATATCGAGCTCATCTGTCTCGCTTAAAACTGTCCAAAATGTTTCCAGGCCAGGATCCAACCTGCGAGCGCTGCAACCAAGCTCCTGCCTCACTGGGTCACATGTTCTGGGCCTGCACCAAACTAACATCATTTTGGACAAAAATTTTTAAGTGCCTCTCTGACAGCCTTAGTATCACAATCCCTCCTAACCCACTAACAGCTGTGTTTGGTGTCCTTCCAGATGGACTGGAATTGGAGAAGGACAAGCAAATGGTGATTGCATTCACTACACTTTTGGCACGTAGACTTATTTTGTTAAATTGGAAGAATCCTAATTCTCCTCTTATAAGTCAGTGGGAAACCGATGTTTTATATTATTTGAAATTGGAAAAAATCAAATTTTCAGTTAGAGGATCTGTACAAAATTTTTTCAAAACATGGCAGGATTTAATCAATATTATTTTAGAATAAGAGAATTAACTATTACTGCATTTAACTCCCTTCTCCATCTCATATTTATATAGATATTTACTTCTCCCCTTCTTTTGTCTAATGTTGCCTTATTAAAAAGCTTAAAGCAATTTTCCTTTAGCTAAGCTCTCCTTCTCAGGGGTGGGGTTTGATTTGTCTTCAAATTTGTTGGGTTATAAATTGATCTGTTTGTATGGAATGATTACAATGAAAATTAATAAAATAAAAATATTAAAAGAAAATTAAATTCAAAATGCATAGTAAATGTTTTCCCCACTAAAAAACAAAACTGAACACTGACTGTAGTAACTGTAGAACCAAGCTGCATTTTACATATTGTGACAACCACAACCAAGCAGGGAAGAATAACACAGCTACACGAGCAAGGAGTTGAAATCGCAAGCAAGTCTTCATTCACATGCTAATCCCACACTTTCATTATTCAGGCCATGGCAGACACCTTAGGCAGCACTGAGTGCTCCTGACCTACCAACCACACTATTATCACCCTGTGTTGGGGATGTGTAAGGAAAATCACAGAAAGACTGAATTGAACACATGGAGAACATTCAAAGACTACGTAAATGGTGATAAGACCTGGACTCTAACCAATGAGTGTGGAATTGAAAGACAACAGAGCTAATGACTGTACCCACAAAAAAAAAAAAAACTTTATATATATATATATATATATATATATATATATATATATATATATATATATTTTATATATTGTGGCGGGCGGCTGGGAGATGTGCCCAGCCAGGATGCCTAGAAGGACCGAGAGAGGAACTATGACTCCCCCAGACCACGAAAGGGCAGCCGCCCTGGCTTGTATGAGGGCCATGGGAATTGAGCATGGAAGCTCAATCCTATAGGAGCTCGTGGCCACCGCCAAGGGGTGCCCGGACGATTCTGGAGCCCTTCACGTCTGTACATCCGCCACACCTGGGAGGTACTGGCGGAAGGAACACTGGGGACACCCGGAGTGCTTCCGGGTGCTCATGCGGCACTTCCGCCACACCAGGAAGTGCCGCAGGAAGTTCATCAGAGGGCACCTGGAGCACGTCCGGGTGGGTATAAAAGAGACCGCCTCCCTCTAGTCATAAGCCGGAGTTGGGAGGAAGAGGACAAAGCTCGGGAAAGAAGATGGAGGCGGTAAAGGACCATTGGAAGGCCCAGGAAGAAGGGTGTTTGATGCGAGGGCACTGTGTGTTGTGCAGCACTATTTGATACTGTAAACGGTGTAAATAAACGTGTATTTGAACCATAGGTGTTTGCCTGTCTGAGTCCAGGCTGAACTTCCACTCTACATATATATATATACATATACATACTTACATACATTATATACATATATACATATATATATATACACACATACATACATACATACATACATACATACATACATACATACATACATACATATTGTGAGGGATGGCCGGCCATATATTCTGGCCCACACTTCCAAACCGCCAGGTGGAGCCCTCCCAGCAGTATGGAGGCTCCCTGAATTCCAGCAGGGCCTCATGGACCATGTAATTTTTATAAACAGCCCTGCTGGATACCATGGGGACCACCAGGAGCCACTGTAGGGAGGCTTGCGGAATGCTATGTGCCCTATAACCCGGAAGTATGTCCTGATCACATGACCAGAAGGAACGACGTGCTTCCAGGATGAAGAAAAGGACTTTTAATCTGACCCGGAAATGATAACAAGTCATGGACTGCAGGGTTGGAACCACTTCCGGGTCAGGGGATATAAAAGGACCTTGGGAAAGCCCAGACACTGAGCTGAGCTGGGAGGAAGGGTGGCCAAGTATCTGGGAGAGGAGGATTGTGTATTGATAGTATTGATTAGTTATTGTATGAGTAGTGCGGAGTGGAGGGTGCTTAGTGCACTGTATTATAATAAAAAGAAGAAGTATTATAATTTTACCTGGTGTTTGGCGTGGTACCTGAGGGTTCAAGGGAGCAATAGCGCCCCCTACTGCTACTATATTATATATATATCTATATATATATATATACACATATACACATATATATATATATATACACACATATACATATATATATACACATATACACATATACATATATACACACATATACACATATATATATATACACATATATACACATATATATATATAATATATATATATAATATATATATATATATATATATATATATATATATACACACACACACACACACATATATACTGTAGGTGGCAAGGCAAATGGACTGGCACCCCGAAAGGGACAGAGAGTGAACCATTATCCATCCGGGTGGTCATAATGGAATGACATCATGGAAGGAGCTATAACCTGTCTGAGATGGTCGGTGATCCTTATCCTAGTTAGGGTAAAATACTAATTGATAAACTCTGCAAACATGGATGCCAGAAACAGTTCATTCCCCCACTCAATAGGTGTCAGTGTCCCTCCAGGTTGGCCCCAGCTTGGACTCCTCAGAGTTGAATTGGAATTGGAGTTTAGAAGAGCAGCCCTGTTGGGGACCTTGGGAGTCCCAAGTGGGCCAGTCAGGTAAAGACTGCTCTGGATTCTGTATGACCCAGAAGTGCTCCGGATGACCACGGCTGCAACACTGGAAGCATTCTTGAGTCCCGTTTAAAAGGAGCCTGCCTTCATCAGGAGAAAACGAGAATTTGCATGTAGTACTTGTGAAATTGGCTGGCATTTAATTAAAAAAGTGCTGGTGATAAATAAAATCCTTTTGTTTGAACCCAGAATAGCGTTGAGTAATATTGTGTCTGTGGCTTGGGGCTTGGTGGCGCCCGTTGTCCTTATATATACAGTACTGTGCAAAAGTTTTAGGCCGGTGTGAAAAAATGCTGTAAACAAAGAATGCTTTCAGAAATATAAATAATGATTGTTTATTGTTATCAATTCACAAAATGCAAAGTGAGCGAACAAAAGAAAAATGTAAATCAAATCAATATTTGGTGTTACTACCTTTTGCCTTCAAACCAGCATCAATTCTTATAGGTACACTTGCACAAAGTCAGGGATTTTGTAGGATTATAGTCCGGTGTTTGATCAACCAATTCTACTAAACAGGTGCTAATGATCATCAATGTCACACGTAAGTTGAAACACAGTCATTAACTGAAACAGAAACAGCTGTGTAGGAGGCTTATAACTGGGTGAGGAACAGCCAAACTCTGCTACCAGTTTTGAAGAAGAACAAAGAAACGGGCAACGTTGAGGATCGTAGATGCAGTGGTCGGCCAAGGAAACAGTGCAGCAGATGAAAGACACATCAAGCTTATTACCCTTCGAAATCGGAAGATGTCCATCAGTGCCATTAGCCCAGAACTGGCAGAAAGCAGTGGGACCCAGGTACACCCATCTACTGTCCGGAGAAGTCTGGCCAGAAGTGGTCTTCATGGAAGAGTTGCAGCCAAAAAGCCATACCTCCGACGTGGAAACAAGGCCAAGCGACTCAAGTATGTACGAAAACATTGGAACTGGGGTGCAGAAAAATGGCAGCATGTGCTCTTGACTGACGATTCAAAATTTGAAATATTTGGCTGTAGCAGAAGGCAGTTTGTTCGTCGAAGGGCTGGAGAGCAGTACAATAATGAGTGACTGCAGGCAACAGTGAAGCATGGTGGAGGTTCCTTGAACGTTTGGGGCTGCATTTCTACAAATGGAGTTGGAGATTTGGTCAGGATTTATGGTGTTCTCAATGCTGAGAAATACAGGCAGATACTTATCCATCATGCAATACCATCAGGGAGGCTTATGATTGGCCCCTAATTTATTCTGCAGCAGGACAATGACTCCAAACATTCAGCTAAAGTCATTAAAAACTATCTTCAGCGTAAAGAAGAACAAGAAGTCCTGGAAGTGATGGTATGGCCCCCACAGAGCCCTGATCTCAACATCATCGAGTGCGTCTGGGATTACATGAAGAGACAGAAGGATGTGAGGAAGCCTATATCCACAGAAGATCTGTGGTTAGTTCTACAAGATGTTTGGAACAACCTACCAGCCGAGTTCCTTCAAAAACTGTGTGCAAGTGTACCCAGAAGAACTGATGCTGTTTTGAAGGCAAAGGGTGGTCACTCCAAATATTAATTTGATTTAGATTTCTCTTTTGTTCATTCACTGCATTTTGTTGATTGATGAAAATAAATGATTAACACTTCCATTTTTGAAAGCATTCTTTGTTTACAGCATTTTTTCACACCTGCCTACAACTTTTGCAAAGTACTGTATGTATGTATATAGTGGAATATTGGGGAATACAGCCCTCTAAACCCAGACACAGCCAGGCTCCGAGACACAAGTCCAAAAGCACACGCTTTTTTTTTCTTTTCCTTGCACAACACAACACTCATAACTACTGCTCAGTCCCTTCCCTTCTTCTCCTCTTTTTTTCTTTCTTCCTTCCTATCTTCACCTCTGCTGCCTCCACGCCCCTCCTTGAAGAGTTTAAGGCAGCCTCTTTTATACTGCACCCGGAAGTGCTCCAGGGGTTCTCCGGCAATCATCCAGCAGCACTTCTTGGTGTGGCGGAAGTGCTGCATGGGTACTCAGAAGTACTCCAGGTGTACCAGGATCCTCTTCTGTCCACACTTCCGAATGTGGCGGAAGTGCAGCAGTCCACGACTCTGAAACTGTCCAGGTGAACTGTGGCAGCGGGCACAGGCCCCAGCAGGGTTGAGCTTCCAAGTTCCAAGACCGTGTACTGTATTGTTTCTCTCCCGGGCCTCCATAGTAAAGGCATTCTAGCCAGACATGGACCCCAGCCATCTGCCACAATATATTATATGTATATATATATATATTCATAGCATTCGTAGTCTGAATCACAATCTAGTTGACAAAAGCAAGCAGAAAAGATTAAGTGATTAACCAAAGTGTTTCGCCTTTAGATGGAGTTTTTTCCAAGTGAACCCATGCATTACTGGAAAAAAAAATTAAATGATGAGGAGGTCAATGTAAAAGCACCTGCAGCTGTCTAATTGTCTAAATCAGATTACCATGGACATAACATCCCTTCTTGGTAAGCCTGTGAAGAAGGAGCTGGTTCATGAACCAGGCGGATGGCATTTAGTTCACAACTTTTTTTACTCATGGACATTTAGGCAAACATCTAATCCTTATTGTATTAAGAATCCTTAACTAATAATCAATAAGAGTTAGAAGATTTGAGGATAACAAAAGGATTTAAAAGCAGCACACATGATTCCAAAAGGCTCTGCATTCATCCTCATCCATAATGATTTTACCACAATTCCTTGTAATCAGTCCGTACTTCCATCAGTACTCAGCACGTATCATAGCCAGAGGATGCTTCATCACGCAGATGATTGGTGTTCAAAACGGCAGCACACTTGATTTAAATTTTAAGTTCATTTTATTCTCACACAGCCTTTTCACATTCTTAGAATCCTTATATTAATATGGAAATTAATTAATGCCCAAAGCAAAGAAAACACATTATAAGACATCTTTACTTTGGAAACTATTTCAAATGAAACTAATTACAATATATGCAAAATGAACTCCATTTATAGACTTACAGGGTCATTATTGATACATTAAATGTCATCCAGTTATTCTGCAGTTAGTACAGATTCAGAAAGATAACAATAATGGCCATTACCTTGTACACAGGGTAGCTTTGGGTTCAGTTATCAGATATGAATATAAAGAAATAACAGGTGTGAATTATCAAAATACAGATTCCTCCTTTTTAAAGGTGGTGGGTCTTGACTGTGAAAATTTAAATAATGTGCTCAGTATTAACAAAAAGTAGTACAATTCCTTCATGGATTTTTTTGCCAATGTGGGATTTGGTTGTGTGAGCATGGGCCAAGATATTTTTGTCACATGTGTGTGCATAGGGGACAGTTTAAGGGCTGTAGTGATTGTAATAACCCTCCGCTCCAGGGGTTGGCACTGTGTTCTAATGCCTTTTCTCCTTCTCACTCTGCAGACTGGATGATTGACAGCTGTAGCATCACTGATGTCACTTATGGGGTCTGTCCACCTGGACCCGCCTCTTCCTGCCGGAAGGTCATATGACCAGAAGTGAGGCCATTTTGAAATCATTTCATTTGGAGCTCCAGTCTGAAAAGACATTCTTTTTCAATTACTGCTTAGTTTTTTTTTTGCTTTTCAGTTATATGGGGTCACTGGGCGGTACCCCAACTCTTTATTGTGGTCTGTCTAATCTTTTACACTTTCATGAATGATAAGCAAATGCTTGTGTGACTAAAGATCGTTTTTGTTTAAAAAAAGATATTTTAAAATGAAAACATAGTAGTGTGGTCATAACCTCAGTTAAAGATTTTATAACTAATTAATGCAGAAATCCTGGTAATTCCAATGGGTTTACATACTTTCTCTTGTCACTGTACATTTGGTCAGAATCTTTAAGATGATGAACAAACCTTTTCAAATGCATAATGTTCACTGCACAAAAACTGGATCTAAGATCTGTTTTACTGGAAAGAGGAAGTTATAATATTTTAAATGAACATTCTGAATTTTAACGACTGTTCAGTTAATTTACTTATTTTCACAAGGTTAAGTCTATTCCATCACCAACGGCTGCCAGACAGAACCAACTCTGGATGGCATGCCTGCCCAGCGCTGGGCTCACTCACTTATACCAGGCCAATGAGGTCAATGATTAAAGTAACACACAGCTTTAGGATGTGTGAATTAAAAAGTACCCGAAGAAAAAACACACCACGGCATGCACACAGACATTATCCAAGATGGAGTTTGAGCCCAGGACTCAACAGCTGTCAGATAACACCACTAACCGCAGACCCCCATGTTATGCTCATAATGGGATGGTTCACAAAATCCAACCCAGTATTTTTTTTTTTTAACTCCTCACAACATGAGGTGTTTAGTGAGGGGATGAGAGGCAAATTTCAGAAGACATGATGGCAGTGTTTAAACTAGCCCTTTGTTCTCTTTACCTTATACATGATATTTATGTTCTTTTCATCCTGTGTTATTTATAACACATAGAAAGGTCTTCTGCCACATCTGTTCCCAGACATTTTTTGATCTGCCAGAAAATGAGCTGGAATTGCTGCAACATAAGATGACAGAGGCTTCTACTCAAGAAGAGGTTTCCTGGGAGTTAGGAAACACACACACACACACACACACACACACACACACACACACACGTTTCCTCAGTTGACTAACTTAAATGTGTTTAGAGTACAAAAAATGTTTAAAAATGCCCATACAGTAACATATTCCTTTTATGGTTGTCTATGAGAAACATTAACACAGTGTTATTTAAAACAAGAGAAGTTTTAAAAGAAAGCCCTTCAGTTAAGTAAACTGTATTATTTATTGATGAAATCCGCTATATTTGCTAGCAGTTAGGACTCAAAAAAGTATTTTTTTATAAGCTGCATTAGCAGGAAATTTTAAATCCTTGAAATTATCCAGCCATCCATTTTCCAACCCGCTGAATCCGAACACAGGGTCACGGGGGTCTGCTGGAGCCAATCCCAGCCAACACAGGGCACAAGGCAGGGAACCAATCCTGGGCAGGGTGCCAACCCACCGCAGGACACACACAAACACACCCACACACCAAGCACACACTAGGGCCAATTTAGAATCGCCAATCCACCTAACCTACATGTCTTTGGACTGTGGGAGGAAACCGGAGCGCCCGGAGGAAACCCACACAGACACGGGGAGAACATGCAAACTCCACGCAGGGAGGACCCGGGAGGCGAACCCGGGTCCCCAGGTCTCCCAACTGCGAGGCAGCAGCGCTACCCACTGCGCCACCATGCCGCCTCCTTGAAATTATGTTCCACTAAATTTGTTTTTTTTTCCTGTAGGCCATTCAGTTATATTGTGATATTTGACTCATCTTTGTGTAGAAGTCTCGTGTCCTCAGCACTACTTAGTGATAACATCGAGCAACAAGTCCATAATGATGACAACAAATCGACACCCCAAAAGCAAATTATAGAGGTGTTCCGAGGCCCAGAAACCTAAAGACCATTACATAGCAAACAAACGTTAAATAACACATCACAGAGTATTCTCAAACCTGCTTATTCCAACTCAGACCTGAAGTGAATTGAAATCTAAACTGAGCAAAAGGCAAGAAAACAACCCTGGAGTGGACACCCACTCACACAGGGATTTCTCAATAACCCTAACCAGAATTGTTTTGTTTTATATTTATTGATGGGCCTTTTTAGAGTATTAACCACATTCTGGCTGCCATTTCCTCATCCCTAAACACACAATGAGTGAGTGGCATAATGTCATTTTCCTTGTTGTAACCACTTCTACTTGATACAACATTTTCATTAATGGTCTATTAAAGGAATACTCCACCCAAAAGTGCTAGTTTTTATTTGTTACTTTCCCTGCGTACTTTGTAGTGGTCGCCGAGAACATTTTTGACCTCAGATTTTCATGCAGAGTGGAGAGAAAGGAGTTTTTGACACCCCAGAAACCAATAATGACTTGTGCTGCACAATGGCAACCAATGTGAAAAATATCCATGGAAAAAAGAAAAGAAAAATCTCACATTGCATATGTCACATAATACACCTTCAATTTTTTGATCAAAAAGTGCAAAATGAACATGTTTTTTTATTAAAATATTGTTAAATAGATAGATAGATAGATAGATAGATAGATAGATAGATAGATAGATAGATAGATAGATAGATAGATAGAGCGACTTAATTTGTGCCCAAGGGGAAATTAAAATTTTACACAAACTCCCAAAAAAATAAAATAAATAAATAAATACATATGATAAAAACAAACTATCCCTACCCCAACAAACATAAAAATCTTCTGGCTTGCATAACAAAGAGCAGCTACTATCAATACAAGATGAGGGTAGACCTGCTTAGATTGATTTATCAGAAACGCTAAGGCTCATGGGAGAGACTTTTTGAATTGAAGACAGGATTCTTGACCAATGAATGATGAGAAGAAGCGGGTCTTCAAGTCAGAAAGGCAATGCCATGAGTCTTTAGGTTTATCGTTTATGTACGTATTCATTTCAGAAGTAACTATTTAACAATATTTTAGCAAAAAATGCATTCATTTTGCATGTGGATTACACAACTGATGTAATGTGAGTTTTTTTCTTTCCCCCATGGGTGTTTTTCACATTGTTTGCTGTTGTGCTGCATGGACAACCATTGAGTTCTGCTATGTTATAATCTTCTTTCCCTCCATTCTGCAGGAAAAGATGAGATTAAAAAAATTTGTTAGTCACCACTACAAAGTATGTGGGATAAGTAACATATGAAAAAAATATAATTATTGGGTTGAGCATTCCTTTAATGTTACAACTGTCTAAGTGGAAAAAAATTCAAATTAATAACTTCTTTGTGGCCACTAAATCACAAATCAAAATATGAGTGGCAGATCTTTGGCAATAGGCTATATGCACACAGTACTTCTGGTGAAATCTCAGCCACCTCATTCACTTTTGTTGTCCATACTGCAGTTGTGATTTTTGTTTAGTGGCAAGAATGTCCAATAAAAAGAAGTTTCAGCATACAGCGAGCTCTACAGCTGAACATTGTTGCATACCTTTATGTTGAGCTTCCAGTAAGTACAACAAGATACTTAGTTTTTATACATTTCCCTGAAATGGGGAAACCTGATCTAAATGGATCATCACTATACGGAGAGACCTTTATTGTTAGTCCTGTACTTAACTTTGTAGCTGGCATTTTAAAAAAGAGGATGTTCATGAGCCAGAGTCTGAGACAGAGCAGTGACTGTTGAAGAAGGGAGTGGTACCAGATTTGTTTGAGTGGAAAAAAATTCTCCATTCCACCTTCAAGGCTGGGGCTTTGGGAGAGGAGAACAACACCAATGGAGAATGACACACCGAGCAAGGAGTATAATAACATCCTTGAGGACCGTGATTACGCTTCAGCTCAGGATACAGAAGTTGTCGACCTAGTGCTTGATGAAGACATGTCATTCAGAGAGGAGATCCTCTAGCTAAGGAAACATATTGGTTACAATGAAGCAGTGTTGCTGGCTCAGGCAGAAACATTCACTATTGTACAAGGTAAGATGTCCACCAGACTCGTGTTATTATGTGTTGCAGCATTGGCGCCGAACACCACAATGGATTCTCTGCTCTTTACAGGGCTGTTTGAGATGGCTCGCTATCCTTAAAAGGACTACTAATTGGAAAAAGCATGTGCAGCTGTGCAGAGTTGCCATTTTTATAGGCGCTCCGCTGTTGATGATGTAATGCCATTTCATTGTTTTGGTGACTCATTCCTGGCTGAAGTAACTTCTCCAGTGTCATTGCAGTATTAAGCTTATATACATATTCATCTGTTCATGAATAGTTTAATGATTAATTTTTGAAACTGTTTTTTTAAAGACTAAGGTTATCACATAATTGTCACATATTAATTTATAGTAGACACAATTTTTTAATTTATCCGGATCTTACCTTCATAAATGTGGATGTGGCTTGAAAACATATAGTTTGAAGCTCTTCTCCTTTTTAGCTCCTGACGTTTGGCACAATATTTGAACAATGTGACTTACGTTGTTTGCTATAAGTCTGGGCATGTCTTGAAACAATCAGGTGTAAAACGCCATAGCTAGTCTGTTTTGATATCAGCGGCGGAAGTGCAGTAGCTGGCTGACGTGGAATCTAGAAGAGAGTGTGCTTGTTGAATGTTCAAGCCTGGGTGATGCCAAAGAAATGAAAGACATAAAGGCATCTGAACAGGTAGAAGCAAACTGACTGTCAAAACCAAAAACTCCAAATACTACACTAATTGCTAAATTAGTGCTTCCATGGTGGGAAGCCAAAGTTGGTTATTTTTTCAAAAAAAGAAAGGATTTTCTTTGAAAAAAGAAAGAAAAGAAAAACTAAAGTTTTATTTCAGATTAATTTTGTCTTTGAAGTTTTACAAAGTCAGAGGAGTCTTCTCTGGATCATGTAACGTTTTGACAGGTGAGCTCCATTTATCTCATTCTGACACAAGTGTGGGCTCATTTAAGGCTTATGTAGCTGCACATGGCTAATTATACATGCAAATTAGCAACATATATTAAATTAAAAATTTTAAAAAATTAGCCCTGTGATGCTGACTGAGGCAGTTCACAGCATTCACTGTAGGATGGCAGTTTTTATCATTTTTAATATGGTCAATCACCCAACTAATTAAAATACTGCAAGATTTTTTTTTTTTTTTTAAATGCATCATCATGCATGCACAAAGCAGAATGGGCATCAACCTTACAATATACATGAAACCTCTGCACATGGCTGCTACTGCTCTGTAATGTTGCACTGGCCTCGCAAAATATCATGGGGCACTGGGACAAAATTCAACAATAACAAGGTCAGCAGCAAACACATCAGATTTCATTGATCAACACCAGTGGGGGACCTAACCAAATGAAACAACATTTTGGGGAGCCTTAGCTTAAAACGTTTGAGAGCCCCTGATCTAACTAATTTGCCAGTATCAGGTTTTTAATAGAACAAAATTTCCAGTTGGTCATTTACCAAAGAATATCTGCAGGGATATCTGAAAACTTCTTCCAGTTTAACGTTAATTACTTCTAATATAATCATGTAGATAATTCAAAAAGCTTAACTGTCACTAAACACTTTCTCACCAGCAGAGTAAATGTATTTTGGTCCAGTTTTGGGAATTTTTCCACATTGTATTTCTTTAAGCGATACTTTCATCAAGTGTTTCCATTGTTTCTTCCTGCCTGGATGATGTTAAGCTCCGTTTCATGTTGTGTTTTACATCTCATAAAGGTTCCTTGTCACAGTGTGTAGCTTTGCATGTGTTAATTAATGATTTTCATAAGCAGCTTATTTTGGAGCCTTAGGCTATAGCATAGACATTGCTTGTACTTTACTTAATAATAAAGGAGAAAGTGTTTTCAGAAAGAAATGAAAAAACATTTTGTTTAAGAATTACATATCTCCAGCTAAGTTTTCAAGACTACAGTTTTTGATTTTTCCCTTTCAACTATTGTTTAACTGTCCACTTCATCATTTGACCCTATGTTGTCCCAGGACAAAGATTTTTGTTTAGCATTTTCAAATCCAACAAGAAACGAATAAGATTAATTTTTATCTCTTATAATCCTTTCCTTTTCTTACAACTGCACAACTTTGCTCCAGCTCTAGAATCAATGAATGCAATACTTCAAACCCTGTTCCAGGATCACGTCCATCTAGACTACCTGGAAGCACTTCCACAATCAAAGATGGGTTTACTTTTGCTAATGGGCCCCCAGGCTGGCACCTCGTCCAGAAGATCTTGGTCTTACTGTGCCCCTGATTCTTAGGTTTTCCCAGATAAATTAAATAGCTCCCTTTTCTGGACTGGTGTTCTGCCTGATGCCATTATGGCATATCCTGTTCATGTCCAGAAATTAACACCCCTTAGCAGACCTCACATTCCCTTCTGTTGTGGCCTAGCAGTTCCAAAACTCAGAAATCCTACGAAGTTCTAAAAGCACTTCCAAAAATTTTCTAATAGTGAGAGGTATACTGCCAAACCCCAACTCGCTAGCAAAAAGGGTCTTGTAGAATCTTTATAAAATAAAAAGGTATATCCTTAATAAAAATGCTCAGGCATAACATGAAGCTCCACCGAATGTAAAGACATAACATGAAGCTCCATTGAGGACAAAGGCATAAAGGAATTGCCCAATACAAGGCAGCAATCCCAAACAAGCAAAGTCACAAACAGAATCCAAGCCATGGTCAATAACAGAACACGGGTTGAAATATTCAAGAAATCCAATAAATCAAAGAAACACAAAAAAAGGACACAAGTAAATTCACCACTCCCACGCACGTTTGAAATGAATCACCAGGAGCCTCATGTATAACGCCGTGCGTAGAACTCACACTATAACATAGTGTAAGCACAAAAACGGGAATGTGTGTACGCACAGAAAAATCCAGATGCAGGAATCTGTATGTACACAAACTTTCACGTTCTTCCACTACATAAATCCCAATCAGCATGAAAAGTAACGCACGTGCACGCGCCTTCTGTCCTGCCCCAACTCCTCCCAGAATTATGCCTCTTTGAATATGCAAATCAATATAAATAGCCTTCTGTGAAAAGACAATGGGAAAAGCACAGGGGAAAATATAAGAATTTCAGCGAATACCAAGTGGAGGCAAAGGAAAAACGTACTATTTGTTGGTTTAAACAGTGGGATAATCAACAAAAGGAAGTTGATCGAGTAACAGAGTGTCGGAGAAACTCGAAAGTTAAGTTCACAAAGTCGCACAGTGCCCGAAATAAAAAAGAAATCACATATCAAAGTCGCTGTGAAAAGGTGAGTCGTAGCCCACCGTCTGAGTGTCATATGAAAGCTTATTAGGGTACAGACAAAAAACATAGGCACACAGTGGGGAAAAAAGCACGAAATGTCAACTTTAATCTCGAAATTTCCACTTTAATCACGTAGTTTATTTTGCCATTAAAGTAGAACATTATAAACTTCATCTTAAAATCATTTAATTTACTAGTTTCTCAAATCCCATTGTAACTAAAGTAGCACTTTAAATGCTTTGTTCTGTATTTGATCTTCTATGTGTGTGAATCACTACCTGCTTCTTAAACGGGCTTTCTCTTTCTCCGACAGGACACATAATCCATTATATTCATGATATTACAGCTCTCTGGATAATTAAAATACTGAGATGTATACGTGATATCTTTTTCATGATGATAGGAATGAAAGCATGTTATTAAACATGGGAACACGGTGGCGCGGTGCTTGTTCATGTCTCACGCAAGAGGCATGCTGCGCCATGCGCAACCTTCGATGAAATAATTTATTACAGAAGTACTGTCTCTTTCAAACGTACTAATCTCCAATTCCTGTCCTTACTTTTCTTTCTCCAAATACCCAATCGCCACACAATCAGCTCTGTAATAGACGTGAAGCCATCTGTAAGCTTGGAACGCCTATTCTTCAAAACTTTTAAGGAATATTGAAATATCTTCGTAGTACATGTTTAATTATTCTATCCGTCTATCCTTCCAGTGTCGCGTCAGCACGAGCAAGAATACAATGCAATGCACGAACAATCCCTGAACTAGCTAGCACTGCGGCACCGTGTCCTCACATGTTTAATTATTAACAATACATCCATCCATTCATCCATTTTCCAACTCGCTGAATCCGAACACAGGGTCACGGGGGTCTGCTGGAGCCAATCCCAGCCAACACAGGGCACAAGGCAGGAACCAATTCTGGGCAGGGTGCCAACCCACTGCAGGACACACACAAACACACCCACCACACACTATGGCCAATTTAGAATCGCCAATCGACCTAACCTTCATGTCTTTGGACTGTGGGAGGAAACCCACGCAGACACAGGGAGAACATGCAAACTCCACGCAGGGAGGACCCGGGAAGTGAACCCAGGTCCCCAGGTCTCCCAACTGCGAGGCAGCAGCGCTACCCACTGCGCCACCGTGCCGCCCTATTAACAATACAGATTATTTAAATGAAGTTAAAGTTTTACCTGTATAATATAATCAACATATTTTGCTGCATTTCATCTTAAAAATGATATCATCATCATATGTAAATGCGCGCTTTATAAAGTGGCGCAGGTTGTGCAATATTATAACTGTAGTGCAAGTTTACAGTGAGGTAATTATACTTATAAGTACAAACAGTTCTACAAGGAGCACTTGATGGACTGATTGAGTGCGTTTATAGTTCTTGGGATGAAACGTTTTCTAAACCGCGAAGCCCGTACAGGGATATCTGAAACGTTTTGCCGTGGCTCAGGCAGCGTCTGCTTCATGCTGTGTACCGATAATTCTCTTTCCAATCAGCTGCTGCTGTGATTCCCCACTCAGATACAGTGATATAAATAAATACTCAGAGTGGTGCAGTGAGAGTAATACGGAAAAAGATGATCTGTTGTGGCAACCCTTAACGGGAGCAGCTGAAAGAAGAAGAAGAAGATGCAGTGAGAGTTACAACGCTAAAGCAGTTATGGTATTTGGAATGCTATGGCTATTCCCTGGACCATTATATTGCTGCAGGTTAATTACAATCAGATGCATTACACTAATAAACAATATGCAGTTAGTTTCAGTGTATTTATAAAGCCGCGTCAGGAATGTGGATCTAAGAAAGATAGTGTAACCACACAGGAACAGTAGCACTGCTTTGACGCTGGGTGCCGCCAGCCTGCAAAACTGAGTGGAGAAATTGCGTACGCCAGGGTATGAGGTACCGTGGAAATGTGCGTGGCTTTACGCCATGAGCGTGGAAACGGGAGTACGCAACATTTCTGTGCGTACACACCATTTATACATGAGGCCCCAGGAACTGTGGAAGACCCTCAGGATTTATAGGCCCCGCCTCTTGGGTGACCACCCATAAAACATATGGAACATCACATACTGTAGGTAACTTATAAACAAGATCAGAAACAATGAATAATGCACATAATCAACAAAGTCAACATTAACATAAATCAATGGCACAAACAAGGACAAAAAAAGAAATCCGGCCAAGGGACAAACCCTCACAGAATGTATATCGTTGCTTTGCCAGTCTGAATCTTTCTCTGCCCATCTGTCTTGGACTGGCCTCGGTCTTTTACATCCTTGGTGGCACCTTGGCTCTGTGCATTCCTTCACAAGAACATTAGAAATGTTATTGACAAGCAGCTGGCCCAAAAATATTACCTGAAATCTGCAGCCCAAACTTTATTTTATTATCTACAGAACATTAATAAAATCCGAACCAGTCTCGTTAGTAAATTGCTTTGCTTTCATCATTTCAGATGGACTAGACCAGCTCTCTTTTAATGAGCATCACTGCATAAATTATTAAAAAGGTTCAAAATGATGCTTCAAGAATCCAAATGTTCCAATTTCATTACATTTTACTTGTACATCTGATACTGTTTTATAATTCTTATGCTCTCTGTAAATGGCCTTGTGATGTTGCCTGCTGTTCATAGCAATATTTGAGATATTTATGAACAGATTAACTGACTGACTCTAAAATAGCCAATGTAGCCCCATAAAGACACTGTCACCTTGCCAATTATACTGTACAAGGGCTTCACAGAATCTTCTATTTAGTTAAATATGTATGTCATGATGCCTCAACTAAGATCACATTGTTACAAGAGGCAACCAAATTATGATGAGGTGAGAGGGGTACAGCACTTAGCAAAAGCTCTAGAAAGTGAATAGTGGTCTCATAACCTACCAGCACCTTCTAAACCCAGTCCACTCTCCATGAGCGCAGCAAGCAAGAAATAGGTGCATGCTTACTGTAATTAGCTCCTGTGAGCAAAGGGATATAATGATGCCAAAAGATGCAAACAACAAAACATAACATGGGAATTAAACTATGGGCATGAAGCCCAATGCCACAACAGCACACTAACAAGTGTTTTTTAACAAAGCATTTGGAAACCATACACATGTTCATTATACAAATGTAAATGTTTGGTCCTATTTATTCAAACTTCATCACCAGAAATAGATGAGCTAATGTGTCAGTGCTTCAAGAAGAATGTACAATATGAGTAGCAACAAGCACTGAGAAAATGACAACCAGTTACAACTCTACTGAGTGCAGAAAAGTAGCAGAGTTACATAGCCGGCCATTGTGAAAACAAAAGAAAAGGTCTGAACAAAAAAAAACAATAACAATCAAATTAAGATTCAGACCTCTTCAATATGACTTGTGAGAGCTAGCCTGAACACCATCAGACTAACACCGGCACTAGTATAAAACATATGGGTTTATTAACAAAAGTCCCCAAAACAGTCCCGCACAGCACACAGTGCTCCTGCACCATTCAACCCAAATCACGGGCCTTTTAACATCCGTGGGCCACCTTTCTTCCTCGCGCTGGAGCTTTGTCCTCTGCCGGCACCCGACTCTGGCTCCCCAACTGTAGGAAGGCAGCCCCTTTTATAATCACCCGGATGTGCTCCAGGTGCTTGCTGATGTCCTTCCGGCGGCATTTCCTGGTGCGGCAGAAGTGCCGCATGAGCACCCGGAAGCACTCTGGGCATCCCTGGAAGGTCCTTCCTCCACCTTCCCAAGTGTGGCAGAAGTGCAGATCTCCCAGGATCTATGAGGCTTGGGGCGCCCCCTGGCGGTGGCCAAGGGCCCCCAATGGGTTCAAGCCTCGTCGCTCTGTCCCCATGGTCCCCATACTATCCAGTGCGGTTGCCCCCTCATGGCCCATGGGACATATAGACTGCCTCCTGGTCCTTCCAGGCATCCTGGCTGGGTCTGACCCCCAGACTCCTGCCACAGACAATATGCCAAATAAATGGAGCACATGGTGAATATTTACACAAAATACTAAACAAACTATTTTATGATTTTGCAAATGTATAATAAAACATGGCTATTATGAAGCAGCAACACAAAATGGTGCAAAGGATGCAGGCCTTAAAAGCACCACAAGAGCCAGACCAGGAAGTTTAATGGTCAGCTTCAGAAGCAGGCCAAACCTCAGACAGCCTGACCCCAAAGCCATGAGGCAGGCTTCGAGACCCACTCAGACCTAAAATTTAGTGGAATGTCATTTTAAGTTCAAAATTACATTTTAAGGATTCCAAATTGTGGACGCTAGGGGTCACTTTTGCCCCTTAAACCCAGCAGACACGCAGGACACAGGGTATAAGTACCAAGAAGTTATTTTAATTCTTTTCTTCCTTTAACAGTGTCCCCCAAGTACCGCAGCCACAGTAAACAGGCAAATAATTCATAAGCACAATACGCAATAACTAACGCAATTCTTTTTTTACTTCCACACCTCCCAGCAAGCGTTGTCCACCTCCTCAAGACTCAGACCTGCCGGCTGGGTTCACAGCAGTCCTTTATATATCGTCCGACCCATAAGTGCTTCTGTTCTCTCATTCACGTGACTTGTCAGCACATCCGGGTCAGATCGAGAACTCAAGTTTTCTTCAGCCCAGAAGTACTTCTGGATTTCCATCCTCATGACTTAATAGTACTTCTGGGGCTATGAGGAAAGCATGACTCCCCAGGTCATCCTGCAGCGTCTCTGGGTGGCACCCACGGTACCCAGCAGGGCTGTGAAGCCAAACTCCAGATCCCGTGGTGCCCTGCAGGAATCTGGGGCAGCGCTATGCTGCAGGGAAGTCTCCATCTAGTGTCTTGGGGGAGGCAGTGTCTAAAAGTAGCTGCCTTCCCCCATCCTTCCATTCTCGGTGCATCCCGGCCAGCATGAGTTGCCGGCTATCCCTTACACAAATACATAAACATGTCCTTCAAGGGAAAGGAAACCTTAAAAACCTCTGGCTTAAAGGGCAGGGCTATGAAGAACCTGTATAAATAAAAATTAGAAAAGGGAACACAAATGGAAAAAGGAAAAATAAGGGCAAAAAGATTTACCTAAGAGTACAATCTAAACAAAACAGATCCACTTTGTAATCCAATAATCAGTAAGGTCAAAATCTGAAGCAATAAATCCACATAAAATATAAAAATCAATACAGTACTCACCATAAAAATCTCTACTTCATGACATTCAGTGACACACTGCTGGGACCATCTCCTCAATCTCAGTATAAACACTAAGAGCGGTCCCAAAGTACAACCATCATGGTGGACCTGCCATTTGGGGGTTCCACCCACAAAACACAAAGAATAGTTTGAAAGTTAAATACATTATACATAAATACTAAATAATAAATCAGGTCAGGTCAGGTCATGTTGGGGAGCATGCACTAGTACAGTGTATTGCCGCACCCCCCACATGACAAAACAGTAGACAGGCAGACAGGCGACCAAGTCCCTCCTTGAACGGAAATGTCCATCCATCTGCCACAGCCAGGTGTTACATGAACCCTTGGCCTGGTCCAGTCGCTCGAGTCCTCAACAATGAAGATCCTGTGAGCTGTATCACCCTCGGGGAATCGCGCCACATGGCCATAGTGCCGTAACTGACGCTCCCTCACAATGCAGGTAATGTGCCTCATTCGGGACTCCATGAGCAACCAGTTGTTCAACACAAAGTCAAACCAGCGGTACCCAAGGAATTCTTCAAAGAGACACAGTACCAAAGGAGTCCAGTCTTTGTCTCAGGTCACTGGATAGCGTCCATGTCTGGCAACCATATAGCAAAACAGGAAGCACCAGGACTCTACAGACTTAGACTTTCACCCTTTTGCAGAGATATGGGGAGTGCCATACACCCCTTTCCAGCGATCTCTTGATCCACCATGCTCTCCCCCAATCCATCTACTGACTATGTGGGAAGAGTCACCAGAAACATGAATGTCACTGCCAAGGTAAGTAAACCTCTTGACAAGGTTGACACTCTCTCTACAGACAGACACACTGCTGATGGCTGTGCCCAAGAGGCCATTAAAGGCCTGGATCTTGGTTTTTATTCAGGACACTTGCAAACCCAGGCACCTTGACTCCTCACTTAGTCTCTCTAGACCACTGATTAGAACCCCCATTAACTCCACAAAAGGTCACAGCATCATTAGCAAAGTCAAGATCAGTGAATCTTTCTTCACCAACAGATGCCCCACAGCCGCTGGACCCCACGACCTTGCCCAACACCCAGTCCATACAAGCATTGAACAGAGTAGGAGCAAAACACACCCGTGACGAGCCCCAGAATCAACTGGGAAGAACATAGAGGTCCTGCCTCCACTCTGCACAGCACTCTCAGTACCAGTGTAAGTAATAAATAATAATAACAAAAATTACATAAAAACAAATATACACATGAAAAATGGTGATTCGAAAATAACAAAACTAATAAATCCAAAAATAAAAATAAACCAGAGAACAAACCACATCCTAAAACATAGCATAGACCAAAAGGTGAAGGCTATGAAGTTATTGTGATATTCACTGGGTAACAATATGGGCACTAAATGTGTTTCATTGTTTTATTGTTCAAACTGAAATCTAATATTACAGATCCATATAAATGAATTATAAAAATTATGTCAGTAAAAATAAGAAAAAAAAATTCCTTTGAACTACAGTTGGAATTTTACCAAACTGTTAATGTAGATAAGTGAGCCATCTTGCTCGAAATAAGAAGTTCATATCCTTTGAATTATGCCATCACGGCATTGTTTTTTCCACATGGCCTTAAACGAACCGCGATCTACCAGTCTGTAAATGAACAGAAGGCCGTGTACAGTGTGTGTATACAGTAAGACAGCAGCATCCCGAGTGTTTCTTGTGTTGTTTCAAAATATTTGCATGTGGTTGTTGTAGAAAGCATAAGCTATTCAAAATGAATTTAGATACAAAACAAAATTAACTAATGTTTTGCAAATTCTATTTTTCTTTTGTGTAATAAACTGGCTTATTACTTTTATCACAAGCTATTTGAGCTACCGATATCAACTATTTTGAAAGACATGTCAGAACTGAAAAATAATTCAGTTTTTCCAAATGGTTAATAGGTAATAACTGTAAAGAGTACTTTTTTTTTGCAGTTGAGTTCCATGTGGCCTGTGCTTGAGTATCACAATTTTAAAAAGTTGACAAGAGTTAATCCATTCTGCCACTGCTCTTATAGTCGGCAGGACATCATACCATAACAGAAGAAAGGTCTGAAAGCCACAGGATGGAAGAAAACAGAACAGGCAGGAGGTGCTGATAAAGGTCACAGCTCGTTTTATCACTGAGATTACCCAGCAGTCATCAACACAACATAATGTGGATATTTTTAAAAATGTGAAGAGAGGCTAAAGTTCAATTATTTCCTCAACTTTCTGCGTTTGGAAAGGTCAGCATATAAGAAAAGTAAACAAATCATAAAATATCTATACAAAAACGATAACATTTTAAAAGTGTTTCCCAACCATCCAGGAATTGTGTGACATCCCTATGTGAACACCCATGAAGAGATCATTCATACTACACACAGCCGGTTACTGGAGCGGTGTGCCTTTATAATAACAAAAACAAAACTTTAGTTTCCTGTCAATAAAGTAGGCTCACCATTAAAATAAGTTTAAACATGTCAGAGGTTTGTGATCTGTGAGTAAAAATAAATTCTGCACAGAAATCAGGACTTGCTAGACTTTAAATATGTCATCTTCCAAAACTGCTTTTCATGGTGAGGGTCATGGTGAACTTTAAATATTGTATGTACAAAATATATACAAATAGTCTGATAATAAATTACAGGGTAACTCTGTGTAATAACTGCATTAAATAATATCATTTTGACACACTTCCATCCATCCATTTTCCAACCCGCTGAATCCAAACACAGGGTCACGGGGGTCTGCTGGAGCCAATCCCAGCCAACACAGGGCACAAGGCAGGAACCAATCCCGGGCAGGGTGCCAACCCACCGCAGGACACACACAAACACACCCACACACCAAGCACACACTAGGGCCAATTTAGAATCGCCAATCCACCTAACCTGCATGTCTTTGGACTGTGGGAGGAAACCGGAGCGCCTGGAGGAAACCCACGCAGACACGGGGAGAACATGCAAACTCCACGCAGGGAGGACCCGGGAAGCGAACCCAGGTCCCCAGGTCTCCCAACTGCGAGGCAGCAGCGCTACCCACTGCACCACCGTGCCGCCCTTGACACACTTTACTACAGTATATATTGTTTGTACAGTGCCTGTTAAACGTATTCACTGCTTTGGAAGTTTACACATTTTTTTTTTTTTTTTATACAGTAAAACGTTATTTTGACCCTGATCAACTTGAAGACCAATGTTACAGTGAAAACAGATCTCTGTAAACTGGTCAAAAATTAAATACAAAAATAATTGACAGCCTAAGTATTCGCCCCAGTTTTTAACAGATGCCCCTTTGGCAGCCATGCCAGCCTTGAGTCTGTGCACTCAGGTCTCTGTCAGCTATCTGGACACTACAATTTTCCCAATTTGCTTTTGCAAAACTGCTCAAGTGCTGTCGAGTTGCATGAAGGTCTGGAGTAAATGCAGCCTTTATAAAGTGTAGCCACAGCCTCTCAATTGGATTAAGACCTGGACTTTGACTCAGCCATTCCAGGACATTAACATTGTTGTTTTAAAGCCATTCCTGTGTAGCTTTGGCTTTATTTTTGGGGTTGTTGTCTTGCTGAAAACCAAAATCTTGTCCCAAGTTGCAGGTTTCTTGCAGACTGCGCCATGTTTTCCACCAGGATTTCCCCATATTTTGCTACATTCATTTTGCCTTCCCAGAAGTCTTCCAGGGCCTGCTGCAGAGTAGCTTTCTCACAGTATGATGCTCCACCATTATGCTTTACGGTGGAAATGGTGTGTTTTTGATAATGTGCAGTGTTCAAACTTGGAGTTTAGTATGATGACTTCATAGACTCTCATGTGCCTTCTTTCAAACTCTAGCCAAGATGTCATGTGCATTTTTTCTCTTCCAAAAAGCAGCGACTGATGACGGACCACAGGCAACAGTTGTTGTCTGCACAGCCTCTCCAATCCTAGTCACTGTAGCTTGTCACTCCATCAGAGATCTCATAGGTCTGTTGGTGGCCTTCCGCACTAGTCTTCGTCTTGCACAATCACTCACTTGTTCGGGATGGCCTGCTCTGGACTGATTAATGACTGTGCCGTACTCTTTTCATTTCCTAATGACTGAATATTCAGTGACTTGGATGTTTTCTCGTCTCTGTCCCCTTGGAGTGTTCTTTTGCCATCATTGTGTAGGTTAGGTTACTATAATGGACCTTCCCAAGGGCACATTCAAACAATCAAATGAAACCCCTCGACCCCAGACAGGTGATCTCCATTGAGCTAATTCTGTGACTTCTTAAACAAATTGGTGGCCCCAGTGATGATTTAGGTGCATATAATTAAAGGGGGTGAATACTTAAGCGATCAGTTATTTTTGTGCTTTATATTTGTATAATGAATGAATTTAGTCCACTTTGCAGAGATCTGTTTTCGCTTTTTCTGTTGATCAATATTAGAAAAGTCAAATTAAATCAACTGTGATTCAATATTATATAACAACAAAATGCTAAAATTTCCAGGAGGATGAATACAGTACTTTATACAGGCACTGTAAAAATAATACATTATAAAGCACGTCAAAAGCATATTGTTTTATGCACTTATTACGCAGGGTTACCCTGTAAATTAAACATTTATTTAATTTGGGACATATTTGTCATACAATATTTAAAGTCCAGCAAGTCCTTATTTCTGAGAGAAATTAAATCCACTGTGATTCAAATGTTGTATAAGAATAACATTTGAAACCCTCCAAGGGGTGAATACATTTTATAGGCTCTGTATTTTTAAATACCCTATAAATACAAACTACGTGTAGCAATAGAACATGACTACATAGTTTAAGAAACAAAACTCGTCAGATTGAGAGTTCAGTAACAATGAAATATCTGTTTGAGTTTTATGCCTTGATCATAGAATAAGAAAATTTAAGCAACAAACTGTATGATCAGGAAAAATGCAGTTTACAATGTATCATAAATTTACACTAAAAGAAAAAGTATACTGTATGTGTGAAAGGCAAGTGATTTTGAAAAGTGATGTGAAGCTACAGTAATTTGTTCTTCCTTTTGTGTGGCAGCAGTATTATATGAGGG